>NC_089798.1:20113556-20236056 GCF_040412425.1 Macrobrachium rosenbergii
GATGCACAACCAAGCAAAGTCTCATACACAGACTTAAAAAACAAACTGATGAATTCCTACTCCATGCCCGTGTCCGAGCAAGCACAGCGCGCATTCAACCTGTTATCCCAGACCCCTCAGAGATGCATCACCCAGGGAAGCCTGGGACCAGGTGCGGGGTTTAATAACACTCCCAGGTCATGGCGAGAATGGGAGGAAGAAAACAAAAGACCTGACAAAAGCTATCTTCCTTCAGCGCCTCCCGCAGGAAGTTCCGCGCCAGATAAGTGATGCAGAGAACTGGGACATGGATGCCTTAGTCGATGACGCCCAGGAGCTATACGGGGCCACCAAGGCTTTGACACACGCCGCCGCCCTGGGAGCCTGCAACCTGTCGTAGGAAGACGATGACAGACACATCAATGCCATGTATAAGAAGAGACCACTATTCAGAGAGAAGAGGACATGGCCAAACCCGGCGTGGTGTTTCTACCATAGGAAGTTTGGGACCAATGCCAGAACCTGCAGGCCTCCGTGTTCTTTGACAAAAAACGACAAAGGCAGCCACAAATAACAGCTGTGGCCGCGAAACCCAACTCCCCCTGCCCAGCAGCGATTTTCATCACAGACGAGATCTCCAAACGCCGCCTGCTGGTTGATACGGGGGCAATGCAGTCGGTTTTCCCACCATCCAGGGAAGGTTTAGAAAAAATACCTGACTCACTGCCCTCCCTCATAGCAGCAAACGGAACTCCCATCCGCACTTATGGCACAATGACCCAGGCTATCTCAATCCTGGGGTGCAGATACCACTGGCCTTTTGTCGTAGCAGATGTTAAGTTCCCTCTGCTGTGCACGGATTTCTTTGTACACCACGGACTCCTAGGTGACGTCACCAGGCAGCGCCTCCTCGACACAGGGACGTGCCATTCCCATCAGCTCTCCGCCAGACCCAGGATACCCTCCATATGCTCTGCAGCCCCCAACAGCTACACATCCCTCCTACAGGAATTCCCGGACTTGTTCAAACCAGAACTACGCCAGTCACCTGGGGCTTTGGCAAAGCACGGCATCTTCCACCACATCACCACGACGGGCCCACCAACCCATGCCAAGTTCTGGCGTCTGTCCCCCCAGGAGTTACAAGATGCCAAATGGACCTTCGCAGAAATGGAACGCATGGGCGTTTGTAAAAAGGCATCAAGCCCCTGGGCATCCCCTCTCCACATGATGAAGAAATCTGATGGTTCTTGGAGGCCCTGCAGGGACTATTGGCGCCTGAATTTGATAACAACACCAGATCACTACCCCCTCCCTAACACGCAAGACCTGATGTGCGCCCTCGACGGAGCCCAAATTTTCTCCAAGATGGATCTACTGAAGTCGCACTTCCAGGTCCCTGTGCATCCCGATGACGTCCCAAAGACCGCCATCATCATGCCCTTCAGAAGCTACACATTTTCCTATTCCAACTTCAGGCTCAGGAACGCAGGCGCCACATTCTGGCGCCTGATGGATACCATCTTGGGAGATCTTCCCTTCTGCCTCTGCTGCATCGACCGCATCCTCATTTTTTCCAGGCCCCCAGAGGAACACCTTTGCCGCGTCCGTGCCATCATGAAACGCCTGCAGGACAGTGGATTAGTCATCAGGTTTGACAAATGCACCTTCGGGAGAGAGAAAGTAGACTTCCTGGGCCACGAGTTCATTTTTGCTCTCACTTCTAGGGAGAACCTGTCGGGGGAAGAGACTCATGTCAGGCCACTTTCATGAGTTACAATCATAAATTTTAAAGCCAGAGGTGCCAGCCTCTATCAACTGGAATTTCCTGGCCTTTCCATTGATATGTGTTTTATCGTTTTATGTTTATTATTTCTCTCACAATCGTCATCTGTTTGTCGACAAGCACAGATGCCCGAAACATAATCTCTGTTTTGTCTTGTGTGTGTGTAGAAACTATATTGCAGCTCGCACCAGCCAATAACAACCTCGAAGATTCTGTACATTACTCAGTAAGAAACCAGCAATAGACTAGAGAACACCCAGCCAGTGTCACTCAATACCTTCCTTACAGGGTCACTGTGACAAATGTTTGTCCACACAGGGTCACTGTGACAAATGTTTGTCCACACGCTTCTCTTTCACGACCTTAGAGAAAGATCTCATTTAATCTCCGGTACTGTCGAGCCAAGGCCAATACAGTATACTGTACTGGCCTTGTGTTAAGCTAAAGGATATAAATAGTCGTTCACGTCTTTATTTCCGTTTGGCTAATGTAGAAGCCACGGGTGCCGTTGGGTAGAGATTAAAAGGTCTGACCAGGTGAACTGAATTGAATATGGAAGAGCACCTTACTCCCAGTTAGGAGAGCCTTCTTTTTCTTCACTGCGATATGGTCAAATACTGAATGACTTTTCATCTAAATCTCGACCAATAGCAGCCAGACGATGACATGCGTGAGATTGTCCTTATTTTGGTCAGAGGCGGATTTACCTTCTAGTTATAAATCCTGGTAAAAAGGTTTGAAAGGTATAACAGAAGGAAAACCTCGCAGTTACTCTATGAATCAATTGTTAGTAGAGGGTGGAAAGTAACATGGAAGAAAGAAGTGACCGAAGGTACAGTAAAAGGCATGAAAGGGTTGCAGCTAGGGGTCGAAGGGATGCTGAAAAGAACCTTAATGCCTACAGTGCACCACATGAGGTACATTGGTGGCGCTACCCAACTACAAGGTCTTTCTAATTGAGGATGTAATGCAGTTAAAATTATTAAAAATAAAATCTTGTTATGAATTATATACCAGGTTTCGAGTTTACACTCAAGATTTTATTTTGATTCAACTACACATTTTTAATGTACGAAATATATACGGTGCCATGGAAATAGCACAAGCTAAAAGGATCACTCATCAGTATCTATCACTTGCAAACACGTTAATACAGGAACACTCCATTAAGCTTTCTGCTCTTTTGACAAACAGTGTTTTTTAGGATCTACACAGGGTTCCATGAAAATCATTGTCACGACTATCTTCCTTTCTTAAAGGTTTTTGCTGTTTGGCAAGAGCAGGTTTATGTATTATTCTGCTGTGCCAACAGCCGTTGTTTAGTAGAACTGTTAATTTGCTCTAAGCGAACTGGGAAGTTGTCACTTCTCTAAAAATATTAATGGATTGAGTGTTTCTGTAGCAGATAGTCATTAGCATAAGTACCCATCATTACACAAACACGAAGTTTACTGATTGATTATGATATTCAGGTCTTGAAGACCAAACGCCGAAACCCATCATGATAATTCAGCGCCAACTAAGTTTGTTGTTGACATTTTTTACGTTTTCCTTCTGAATTCATCACCAACTCTCAAATTATATGAACAATGAAATCACCAAGTAGTTGGAAGGAGCGGGAAGATGGACAACTAAATTCTTCGTATTATCTCTAATGAAGCCAAAACTGGGAAAGGTGCAGGAAGCAAATGATCAATTGTTGGCTGGATCAATTAAGTAGCACTCGATTCTTGGAGTAAGAGTTGAAAAGACAGATATAAGAAGCTATCTCACTGCCTCAATCTAAAAATAAGGACAAATCTTGCACTTTCCACCAACGAAATAGGAAAAAATGATATTTTAATGATAAAATAAAGTTTGTTCATACTTACCTGGCAGATATATATACAGCTGTATTTCTCCGAAATCCGACAGAATTTCAAAACTTGCGGCACACGCAGTGTGGCCAGGTGGTTAGTACTCATTCCCGCCGCTGGGTGGCGGGAATCGGGAACCATTCCCATTTTCTATTCAGATTTTCTAGTGCCACTGTCTCCTGAGGGAGGTGGGTGGGCACTATAATTATATATATCTGCCAGGTAAGTATGAACAAACTTTATTTTATCATTAAAATATCATTTTGTTCATGAAACTTACCTGTCAGATATATATACAGCTGAATCCCACCATTGGAGGTGGGTAGAGACAGAATAGGATTTAGAAACAAATAGATGTAGGCGATTGACGCCTTGGTTCCTTACCTGTTAGCATAGCTGACTTCGAGGTTACTGTCACCCAAGCCTGCTTCTGCTTTACTAGATTCTCCAGCAAGGTAGGGACCTATAAAGCTGGTGAGATCTAGATGACCTGTCCACGGGGCGAGACCACAATGGGACTAGATCATATGACCATACTGAGAGGGAAAAGAGCAACAACCAACCACCTGACCGAGCCTATCTAAGCCATTGAACCTAATATAGGCTAAAGATTGGGACGTCCACATCGGTGGCCACCCAACAACCGAGAATACAAAAACCAAGATTAAAAATACCACCTAACCCTAAAGGATAGGATGAGTATTGCCCTCTTCTCCCAACATTGTGTCTGCGGGAAACGATGGTCCCAGCGAAGAACAGTCCTCAAAAGTTGACTTCACATCTCGTAAGTAATGCGGCGAAAACTGAATTACTCCGCCAGAAGGTGGTACCCAGAAGATCGTTAAAGAGACATATTCTTCTGGAAAGCCACCGGTCGCGATGGCTCTCACTTCGTGAGCTTTCACTTTAAGAAGCCTCATGTCCTCTTCTTGGCAGGAAGAATGAGCCTCTTTGATGGTACTTCTTAAAAAGAATGACAGAGCATTCTTGGACATAGGTAAGTCAGGTCTTCTAACCGAACACCACAGATTGTCCGACGGGCCTCGGCTTTCTTTCGTCCTGGCTAAGTAGAATTTGAGAGCCCTGACAGGGCACAAGACTCTCTCTGATTCTTGTCCAAGAATCTCCGTCAAACCTTGATTTCAAACGTCTTGGGCCACGGGTTTGAAGGATTTTCATTTTTGCAAGAAAAAATGGACTTAGGAGCAAACGGCATTAGGACCCCTAAAGCCAATGTGCTTGCTAATAGCCTGAACTTCACTAACCCTCTTCGCCGTCGCCAGAGAGGTTAGGAAAATTGCCTTTCTAGTCACGTTCTTGAGAGAAGCAGAAGACATAGGTTCAAAAGGACTTGACATAAGAAAATTTTAGGACCACATCTAGGTTCCAAGGAGGAGTCATGGGCCTAGGAACCTTAACAGTTTCAAAGGATCTCAAGAGATCGTGGAGATCCTTGTTGTCGGCTAAGTCAAGGCCCCTGTGTCGGAAGACTGCCGACAGCATACTTTTATAGCCTTTAATGGTAGAGACTGCCAGTTTTTCTTTCTCCCTGAGATGTAGAAGGAAGTCCGCTATTTGAGGCACAGAGGTCGTGGTCGAGGAAATCCCGCTGCTCTTGCACCATCTCCTAAAATTGGCCCACTTCGATTGATAGACTGAAATAGAAGAGGGTCGTCTGGCACTGGCGATAGCCTTTGCCACTGCTCTCGAAAACCCCCTCGCTCTTGCCAACTTCGAGATAGTCTGAATGCAGTTAGACTCAGAGCGGGGAGGTTTTGTGGAATCTTAGGAAATGGGGCTGCCTGAGAAGATCTACTCTCAGGGGGAGTGTCCTGGGAAGTCCACAAGGAAGGTCATGACCTCTGTGAACCAATCCGCTGCTGGCCAAAAGGGGGCTATTAAAGTCATCCTTGTTCCTTCCGACGCTGAGAATTTCCTGATCACTTCTCCCAGGATCTTGAAGGGAGGAAAAGCGTAAAAGATCTAGGCCTTTCCAGTCCCAGAGGAGGGCATCTACTGCCAAGGCTCCTGGATCTAAGACAGGGGAGCAATAAAGAGGAAGCCTCTTTGTTCTGGACGTCGCAAAGAGGTCTACTAGGGACGTCCCCATAACTTCCACAGATCCAGACACACCTCCTCGTGAAGGGTCCATTCTGTCGGCAGAAGTTGATGCTGCCGACTGAGAAGGTCCGCACGGATATTCTCCACGCCCGCGATGAACCTTGTGAGAATCGTGATCCCCGAGCATGAGTCCAAAGCAGGATCTCCTTTGCCAAGTTGAACAGGGAACGGAGCGAGTACCCCCTGCTTCTTGAGGTAAGCTAAGGCTGTGGTGTTGTCGGAATTCACCTGAACAACTCGGCCTGACACACGATCCTCGAAGAATTGGAGGGCTAGATGGATAGCTCCTAATTCTTTGAGATTGATGTGCCAGGACACCTGTTCCCCTCTCCAGGTGCCTGACACTTCTTCCTCCTAGTGTTGCTCCCCATCCTTCCCTGGACGCGCCGGAAAACAACACTAGGTCGGGGCTCTGAAGACGTAGGGAAACGCCTCCTGCCAGTAACAAGGGGTCGAGCCACCACCTCAGGTGAGTCTTGACAGACGGAAAGATCTTCAAGGTCTCTTCCAGGTCCTCCTTGTTCATCCAGTTCTCCGCTAGGAAAAACTGGAGCGGCCTGAGATGAAGTCTTCCCAGGGAAACAAACTTCTCCAGCGAGGAAATGGTCCCCAGCAAACTCATCCATTCCCTCACCGAGCATGTTTCCTTCCCCAGGAGAGACGAAACTTTTTCCAAGCAATGTTGTTGACGTTCTAGGGATGGATACGCTCGAAAAGCCACTGAATCCATCTGAATCCCCAGATAGACGATGGACTGAGTCGGGATCAGATGGGACTTTTCTTTGTTGACTAGAAGTCCCAGGGACTTCGTCAACTCCAATGTCGAATTTAGGTCCTCCAGACACTGAGCTTGGGAAGAAGCTCGAATGAGCCAATCGTCCAGGTAAAGCGAAACGCGGATCCCCGCCAAGTGAAGCCACCTCGCCACATTTCTCATGATCACTGTGAATACCATGGGAGCTGTGCTGAGACCAAAGCAAAGAGCCCGGAATTGAAGACTCTTTCCCCAGTACAAACCTCAGGTACTGTCTTGACTGAGGATGTATGGGAACGTGGAAGTAAGCATCTTGTAAGTCCAGAGAGACCATCCAATCTCCTGGTCTTAGCGCTCCGAGAACAGATTGTGACGTTTCCATCTTGAACTTCTCTTTGACAATGAAGCGGTTCAGTCTGCTTACGTCCAGTACAGGTCTCCACCCACCCGACTGTTTCGGGACTAAGAACAGTCGGTTGTAGAACCCTGGAGAGGATAGATCCTGAACTGGCTCCACAGCTCTTTTTACGAGCATCTGCTCCAAAAGATCTAAAAGGATCTGTTGTTTTTCCCAATGGTAGGAGGGCGACAGATCCTTGGGTGACGTACAAAGGGGTGGCGAATCGAGAAAGGGGATCTTGTAGCCTTTCTCTAGAACTTCGACGGACCAAGAGTCCGCCCCTTTCGCTCTCCAGGCTCCCGCAAATGAAAGTAGCCTGGCTCCCACAGGTGTCTGGAGGAGTTGATGATCACTTTTTGCCCCTGGGCTTCGATGGGGCTGCTCCTCTGGAAAAACCTCTCCCTCGTGGAGTCGATTTCGAGGAAGAAGCTCCTCCACGAAAGGGCTGTTTCTTCTTGGAGGAAAGAACTGACGAAGACGTAGAAGGGACTGAAGGACGTCTAGACGAATGGGCCAATAGGTCCTCGTTGCCTTCTCCCTTAAGACTGGAAGCAAGATCCTTGATTAAAGGCTGGGGAAGAGATGGCTCGACAAAGGGGCAAACAATAATTCAGCCCTTTGTGATGGCGAAACTGACTTGAGGTGAAATTGCAGTACAAGGCCCTCTCTTCTTCAAAAAAGACCTGTACAAAAATGGGAGGCCAGTTCCTCAGAGCCATCCCTGACGGCCTTATCCATGCAATTCAAAACACTGGATAGCTCCCCAGGCTGATCGAGTCGGGGCTTCTAAGCTTGAGATCAAAAGCACCCAAGCACCAGTCTAAGAAGTTGAAAACTTCCATAGAACGGAAGAGTCCCTTCAGATGATGGTCGGTCTCGGACATAGTCCACGAAACCTTAGCAGTCGACAGCAGGGACCTCCTGGAAGCGTCGACAAGGCTGGCGAAGTCTCCTTGAGACGAAGAAGGAACTCGAGAACCGACGTCCTCACCTGTCTCATACCACATGCCCGCCTTTACCGCAAAGCTTAGAAGGAGGAAGGGCAAAAAGAAGTCTTGCCTTGCGTCTTCCGTTCCTCCATCCAGGCGTTAACCTTCTTGAAGGCCTTCTTCGTAGCCAGTGAAGAAGTCATCTTCACAAACCCCGGCGTTCTCCTCGCTTTGGAAGAGGCAAGCTGCGAAGGAGGAGAGAGAGGAGCCGAGGGTTTAAACTTATCGCCGAATAAGTCCTTAAGAAGGCGGTTAACACCTGGTAGTCGGAAGACGAGGAAGCAGAAGGTTGATCAAAACCCGCAGGCTCAGAATCGCCAGAGACTTCTCCTTCATGAAAGGGCGAAACCACGAGAATCACAAACAGCTTTCGGGGAACGAAGGCCTTGAGGTCCGATCACGGAAGAGGGATCTACTTTTCCTGCAGGATCAGAATGCTCTGGAGCGCCCCGGCGGCGACTAAAGAGGCGTCCTGGCGGCGTCTGGCGGCGCCCTGAAGAGCATCCGATCGGGAGCCCAACCTAGCGTCATGCTGAGCGTCCTGCCGAACGTCCTGTGCAGCAGCGAGAGAAGCGTCCTGACGAGCAGCTAATGAAGAGTCCTGGATAGCTGCTTGCGAGGCGTCGTGATGATGACGAGAGTCACGAAAAGGAACTCGTGAGCTGTGAGGACGACAGGGCGAAGAAGCAGGAGATGGAGACGAAGAAAAAGGAGCAGGAGACGGGGACTTCCTGGACTTCTTAATGGGAAGCCTCAAGTCCCTTGCGACGACGCGGTTCTGATTCCTTTCGGCCAGAAGAGAGGCCAACTGACGCTGCATATCTGTGAAGATACTCTTGGAAGGAGAGGTCTCATATCCAGGAGGAGAGGAGAGCCTACGGGAAGAAGAGGGGCGAGGGACGCCTTCTTCTTCCTCACAGGAGCAAGAACAGCTCTCTCCTTAGAGCGACTGGGCGCCGCAAACGTCCTCCTCTGACGACGTGCGGGTCCTCTTCTGTGGCGGGAAAGCTTCAAAATCCCGCACAGGCGGAGAAAACTGACGTGAAGCGTCATCTCTAAAGCTCCTCTTCAGTGGGCGAGAGTCCTTGCGAGAATTCCAACCCCTACGAGGAGGGCGCCTCGGAGGACGAAAAGCAGTCCTAAGGATACGAGCCGAAGCACGATCCTTGGCAGCCTGGGAAGTGACAACAGGAACTGCGAAGGGACGTCAGATCGGTGGGAAGCCCCCGTAACCCTCTTACGGCTTTCGACATGCCTTCTCCCTGAGTCCTGGGAGTCTGACAGAGGTCCAGGCCTAGAAGCATTATGGGGCCGATCTGACGCCCCCTCCACGACACTAGGGGAACACTACACTGCACAGCACTTTGAAGCGAAGACACTTTGTTTTCTAGAGCACGGATGGTGTTCATGATCTCCGTCAGGGCCAAACCCCGCAGACACAACCTCAGGGCCCAAGGCAAAACCACAGGGACAGGTACAACAATGTCTACATTGGGGTTATCAGGTGAAGAAATAGAACCCTGACTCTTACACACACTCCTGGAGGAAGACCTCCTGATCCTGTCACGCTCTAACTTACGAACATAGGAATCATACAATTTCCAGCTCGCATCAGACAAAGGCTCACACTCTTTGCAGCGATCATTGATCAAACATACATGCCCCTACACCTCATGCAAACCAGAGTGAGGGTCTACTGAAGCCTTGGTAGCCTCACCTTGCACTCACTCACACAACATACACGAAAGCTAGCAGAACTAGTACCAGACATCATTCAAGAGCAGTCAAAAGCAAAATCATAAACAGTCCACAAAAAGCGTATGCCAATCCACAAGCCAAAGTCAAAACCAAAAGTCAATAGAATACTCAAGTGGAAAACTATGCAAGTTAACGAAATCCAGAGGCGGAGGTACTGTAAACAGATGTTAACAGTACCGACGACAGAGAAAATCTGAATAGAAAATGGGAATGGTTCCCGATTCCCGCCACCCAGCGGCGGGAATGAGTACTAACCACCTGGCCACACTGCGTGTGCCGCAAGTTTTGAAATTCTGTCGGATTTCGGAGAAATACAGCTGTATATATATCTGACAGGTAAGTTTCATGAACAAAATATATATTACACATCAATTTCTGGGAAATTGGGCCCTAAGGGAATCGGCAATACAATATTCAAGTTTGTCTCTCACTTTCAAACAAGATTTCATGTAAACAATTCAGATTACCAAATGTAATAGAAGTAAGGTTTTTTGACAAAAAGGATATTGATTCTGTGCATGCACGAATGACCGTTATACCATAACATACAGCCAAGTTCATAAGTTGCGCACAGGTTAAGCACTGATCTTCAATTATGACTATAAAAATAAATATTCAAAAGTTGATCCTCTTAAACAGAAAATGGAAATATAGACTTATCTAACACTTCTGTAGCTTTAGCACAGATGGACCCCAGATATCGAACTAACTTGAGCAGGTCTCATTTGATGTGCTGACCTGTTCTCACCTCAGGACTTTGATGTTGTGTGTACTATTTACAATTTCGAATTACAGTACCATTGGGCCATTCACCTTAACATAATCTCTAATTTATTTAGGATAAAAAAAAAAAAAAATGTTTAAAACCAGTATTTAATCATCTGAGCCTTCATCAACATTTTCAGTTGTTAGACCCTTAAAGGATGCAACTGGTACAAAAGAACAGAGAGTATAAAACGCATGAGGGGAGTCTTCATCTTCATTACGACGACGGGAGAGACGAACACGCACTCGGAAAGGTGGATTTCTGAAAAACAAAAAATTTTTATATATTACCGACCACATAATTTCATTAAAAATAATTATGGTCCCTTACTGTAACTCCGTCCCCCATTAAGTTAACAATCCAACTTGAACTTCATGATACAACACCTGGAAACACTTGACAATGACCTTTATTGTTACTTGTCCAACTCTTTCCTTTACAAGAACAACAGTAAATAAAAAAACTGACTAGCATTTCCAGGGCTTTATAGAATTTATAGAGAACGATCTCTTCTTTGGATAATAAGCCATACTGACCCTTCAAACGTCTTGCCTGCAAAAGTAACTTATAACTGCAATTGCTCTTGAGGTAGGTTTAAGACTTCTGCTAAAAAGAACGCTGCTTAGTTCAGTAATGCTAATGCCCATCAATAAGACCTCCATGACCATAGTACTAGTGTATCAACTAGTTTTCCAAATCCAATTATTTATTGAAATCTACAGGTAAGTTTGCAGCAAATCTGGATATCACTTTCCTAATAAAATCCCACTTTGCTATCTTAACTGACAACAGTAATCGAATGCTATTTTTCTTTTGGGAAAATTAATCGTCATTTTAATCTTTGAAAATTTTCTAGATTTCTACAAACTATTTCAAAGACTGCAAAGCATGTGGGTCAGTTTTACTGAATAACCTATTACATATATTTTTAGTAATTAGCCCTAAAATCAACATTAGTTTAATCATTATTTTAAAGAATTTATGATTCTTAATTTACAAACAGGTATACAGTAGATATCTGGTCCAGTCATACTAGCTTTAACTTGGGCACTTTAATTAGCCATCACATCTTAGTCCACTAATGCCTACATGCATACAGTAAGCAATTCATCAATACATGCAAGCATAACAAAAATAATACTAGAAAAAAGTACTGAATGAAGCACAAGCATATATATAAGTAATCTCTCAATTACTTGGATCGTCACTATCCAACACACCAGGACAGAGGCCCCAAAAATTTACAGTATATATAAATTTTTCAAAATTTGAAAAAACTGCCTGCCAATGGTTGGCAATGCTGCGAGGCCTCGTGAAAATGTTGGTAATACTGCTTACACTGAACCAAACTGAGAAAAGGTTTTGGTGGGTAAGGGGGGCATTGAGAAGTTTCCAAGGTGGAGGGGTAAGGGTCGAATAGCTGAGCACCATGAGTGAGGAGCGGCAGTGAGGAGAGAGAATAACAACTGAGGATGCTTACATGAAGATTAATTACAGTAACACACACACACACCCCTTTACTTTTTTTTCTTATTTCATGATATGGTATTCTTGTTTATATGTCTACTGTATTTTCTCATTTTTTAAATTTTTTCCAATCAAAAGATAAACGCAAACATGCCCATAGGGTATGTACAATTGCACACACTCATTCAATGTTGTCTGTGAACTTGCCACAGCCTGTTTGGTTATCTTGTTTGAAAGCCTAGCCCAGTAAAATTTACTGAAAATTAAATTCATTCAGGTTGTAATACAGCGTTTGTGTACCACATTACAACACCCTGAATTTATCTTTAGTACATATGGCATTTCTCAATGACGACTTCAGAGCAAATTAATTCCAAGAACACTACTAAAAAGTAATTGATAAATAAGAAAATGCAGTAAAAAGTGTAAATGAGAATACTGTAGCATAAAACATAAATAAAATAGTGGAGCGTTACTGTAATGTTTTCTCTCTCTCTCTCTCTCTACTACACCTCAGTACACATCCTTTAATATAGTGTAATTAATAATGTATCATAAACATAAAAACACAAAAAAAACCTCAAAGAAGTTCACAACGCCATCCAGTGAGTGCACGCATATGTACATACATATTGCCATTTTTTTTTTTTTTGCTTTGCTTGATTTATTGTACTGTATTTCAAAATATGTTTAGTTGACTTAGTTGGCTCTAAGTATTATTATCACATATTACAGTACAGTAATACCCCGAACTTGCGTGAATTCACAGATGCGAACTTTTCACTGGAACCTAACTGTCATATACAGGTTTTTCACACAAGCAAACATTTGCAAATATTGAGAAACCCTGCAAAAGTGTTTGTTTAATTTTTTATGTAATTTATAAGTTTTCAAGCTTATGTGTGTAAATTAAATAACTAATTGAATAATAAGAGGAATAATTTCTCTCTCTCTTTTACTGAGATGAGAGAATTTTTATGGTACATGCACATGTTTGTTTGTTTTGTATGACAAAAATTTTTTTTACCTAATAATAAGCATTAATTTTTCAAATATTTATGTGTGTAAATTAAAAAACTAATTGAATAATAAGAGGAATAATTTCTCTCTCTCTTTTACTGAGATGAGAGGATTTTTATGGTACATGTACATGTTTATTTGTTTTGTATGACAAAAAATTTTTTTGCCTAATAATAAGCATTAATTTTCAAATAATAGTAAGATTAAATAATAATAATAATAAATAGTAATAATATAACTGTAATTAGATATTTCGTATATGACACATATTTAAAACAAACAAATATCTTCCCTCATCTTCTGTAAGAAGCTCAAAGGCAAAGCTGTCAGACATGTTGATTTAACATAAAAAGGGCGAGTGTTGCTGATTAGCGGGTCAAAGTTTTCTTACTTAATTCTCTCTCTCTCTCTCTCTCGTTCGTAGTTAGTACAACCTACGCATTACTGTTTCTCTGTATGTCTTTACCTGTACAGTAGATAATTTTAAATTGATCTAATTTTACTAGTACCGTCTGCAAACTGTAAATGCTCAGTTCTAAAACATAGAGCATTTCAGAACAAAGAGAAAGACAGAAAATAAAGAAGTTTTTGTAAACGAGGTTGAGAAGCCTTCCAAAAATAGATCGGTGGAATGGGAGAGAGAGAAATAGTATACTAATCTTCACACACTCCTACATTTTTACGTCAACCATTTATTTCTTTTTTTAAGGGTAATGTATTAAGCTAACTTTTACATGAAATTACAGTAACTTTAATTTCATTTAAAAGTCAGCTTAATAATTTGGGAGCATGGTTAGAGCTTAATAATTTGGGAGCATGATTAGTCATATTTAGTGTTTAAACTTAAAAAATAAGCATTTATTAGCATTTTTTGAGACCGTGCCAAACTTACGCGAAAATTCGCCTTGTGAGATGGGTTCTGGAACCTAACCTCGCAAAAGTTCGGGTATGACTGTACAACAGTACACAAGAGAATACTTTATCACTGTTATTTCATCTCTAATCACTAAAAATATTCAAAATGCAAATTCATATTTGGGAAAGCTTAAACCAAACAGGTTGTAGTAAGTTCACCAATGGCATGGGATGGTGTGTATATACATACGTACCCTTCACATACGATTGCATTTGTCTTTTGGTTTGAAAAATGTGAAAAAAATATAAACAAGAATAGTGTTGCATAAATTATAAATAAAATATTAAAGGAGTGTGTGTGTGTGTAACTGTACTTGGGCTTCGATGTAAGCATACCGGTTTTAGTTCTCTCTCCCTCTCTCTCCCAGCCGTCTGACGGCAGGCCCCCTCCCCCTTTGGAAACTTCTCGAGGCCTCCCCATCCCCTAAAACCTTATCTTTGTCCGAGTGAAAGCAATATTACCAACATTTTTCAGAGGCCGCACAGCATTGCCAACCATTGGAGGACAGTTTTTCACATTTTTTAAAATTTAGATATATCATACATCTTTGGGGCCTTGGTCCCTGGTCTGGGTGTGTTGGATATTGTCAAGTTCCAAAAAATGGTGGTCCAGATAATTGAGGGATTACTGTACATCTCTTATCTACCTTCCCAAAAATATGCTGAAAAATTGTTGACGGTTGTAGTTCTTATCTTTTACAATATTAAGCAGTGTAAATGTAATCTTTCAAAAAAAAGTGCAAAAATTTTTTTAGAAAGAACATGTATAACTCGGTATATTGTACTCACCCCATCACAGTTCATCTCGGAATCAGGGATTGTTCCCAGTTTTAGTTCCTATCTTTTCCAATATGTGAACTGTAACTAGTTTTGCATAATAAAAAAAAAAAAAAAAAAAAAAAAATCAAACCATGTATAACTTGCTCAGAAATGCATATTTTTAAGGGCTGGAAATATTCACATTCAACTTCCTTTGGCAAGTGCAGAAAACTTTTGGAATTTTTTTTTTTTTATACTATGAGCATCTGCATATCTTCCTCTTTCCACCGATTTTGTTTTTTAAATTGGCAGATTTAAAGTTTGCCCTCTCATGGGTTTAACATATGTATAGGCTGCCCCATAAGGGTTTAGTCGCCCATAATAAAATAAAAACACAAGTAGCTTGCTCATGTTGTCAGAGCAAGGAACATGTAATTACATGCTTCTGATCCTTCACATCCTTACCTTAAAACTGTTTCCCTCAAGCATCACATCTTTAAGCTTACAATCAATTGTATACGGTCTGTCTAATTTGGATAAAAAAAAAAAAAAAATAAAAATAATTTCAAACCTTGATCCAACAGAAACAAGAACTCATTAATAACCACAAGATTTCCAGACATACTTGGAAACAGAAGGTGCTAACCTTGAAGACTTTAAAAGACAAAATTCAGCTAAAAGTAACTTGGTTATAATAATCTGAGGAACTATTAGTTACTGCGAGTTGTTTACTTACTTAATACCACGAGACCAGATGAACTTGTTCAATCTAAGTTCAATACGGACATCCTCTGTTCTCATTTCCTTCCTTGCAAATTTGCGGATCTCTTTAATAGCACGCACTGATCGCTTCTTAAGACCAACATTGGTCAATCTTCTGTGCAAGTGAATGGTATACTCCCTGGTTACCACCTTATCGATGGCAGACTGCCCCTTCCCTTTTTCTTTCTTAGCACGTGGCATCTGGAGAGAAAATAAAATTTGTTAAATATCAGAAGTTGCTAATATAACTACTTAAATATCAGAAGTTGCTAATATAACTACTTAAATATCAGAAGTTGCCAATATCAACTACTCCAGGGGGTTCCTATCCATTCAAATATTAGCCTAGTAGAATAGACTATACCAATAAAGATAAAACCACTCAAGCCAAATTCTGCATGCTGCCAAGCTCCAAATCTCTTAAAACCCTAAAAGCTATATATAGGCTGTCTAGATCAAACCATGGTAACAGCAGGCTACTGTAATGTCAATGGGAAGTTTGAGAGAGAGAGAGAGAGAGAGAGATTACTAAAACTATTGTGAATCGATCAAACTTTCAAACAAAAAGTGTTGAAACAGGAGAAATGGATGAACTCCTGTCTTATAAGGGCTTCTCTAATGGGCAATGTAGCCAATTATTATTAAAACACACACATGCATATCATGAAGGAAGATCTGAAGAAAAACAATGTAGTTTAGAGTAGCTGAAGTGTCTAATCCTCCACCGGACCTTGAAGAGAGCAACTTGCCATGGAGATTTACACAGTATAGCTACAATTGCAAAAGCTATAAGAAATTCTGCATACTAGTGAAAAGGTGTCAAAAGACTCACTTTCAGCACCAGTTGGTATCTTATTAAAACACAGAAGAATACATGTAAAAAATTATTTTAACATACAAAATAACTACCAAATATCTGTGGTTTACATACTATATAATTTGTGGGCGTGTTTTGTTTGGTTTTGTTATGTTTGTGTATCAGCTGGCTATTTTGTACATTTACATAATTGTATGGATACAAATTCTCCTGTTGCTTTACTTTTTTAATTCCAATATTGCCTGCACAATTATCTTTCAAAGATGTTGACAGTATTCCTTGAGGCTACATTGCTGATTAACCCTGAGTGGACAGATCCCCTCATGAGAGGATCTAAACCAAGTTTCGGGTGGTGGACGGATCCCCTCTGAGGAGTATTAATATCACGTGCCATACAATTTGGCTGTATCGAGCGCGAAAGTTTCCATCAATTCAATAGCCCGTAAATGAATGGCTGGCAACTTTAGAATTCAACTCATCTCAGCTCAATCAGTGGAAATCTCAGGGAGATCAGTATTGTTCTTGACTTGATGGGAGTTGCCTTGCTCCACTCTCTCCCATGAAGTCTTTATTTATTTGTTCATAAATACACCCAAGGATTGCTGTTGGTTTTAGTTCTTATCTTTTATGATATGATGTCAGTTATAATTGTAAATTTGCAAAGAAAAGTTCAAATACCAGAAAAAAACATGTATACCTTCAAAAAAGTTACTGCATCTACCGACCTCAGTAAATTTATGTAAACATTTTACAACAAATATACTCAGAATTTGTTACTAACCCAGCCAGTGGGTGGGTGGGGGGACAGAAAAGCCAGTCCAGCTTGCTGCCAGTCTCAAGCCCAGATGAATGGGCAGAGTTGCTGCCTGATCTAGCCAACCAAGTATAAAAATAATGGCAAAAACTAAATAATGAATCTTGAGTCAGTGATAGAATGTCTTGAGTCAGTGATAGAATGCAACAGGGATAGGGCATAACCCGTAAGCGGCGCACTGCAGTATCATGACAGCAGTGAGAAATATGCAAAGGGTACCGCAGAAGGCACGACTGTGGCTAAAGACATTAACGAGGAGACAAGATGGGAAAAAGAAAGGAAGGTGAGAATTGGAAATTGGAATGCTGGTAGCCTCACAAGAAAGGGAAGAGAGTTGGTTGATGTCATGCAGAGAAGGAAAATTATGATTCTATGTATACAAGAGACCAAATGGAAGGGGAAAAATGCAGGAAAGCTTGGAGAAGGATATAAATTTACTACACAGGGGGAGATACAAGGACAAATGGGGTAGGAATTATTCTCCATCCAGAGCTGTAGGAGAATGTCACAGAGGTCCAGCGTATCAGTGACAGACTCATGGGTTTAAAGTTTGTGAAAGACAAGAGAGTATGGCATATCATCTCAGCATACGCCCTTCAACAAGGGTGTAGCGAAGAGGAGGAGGAATTCAGAGGGAAATTAGAAGCATATATAGAAAGAGTTCCAAGAAGTGAAGGATTAGTGTTATCTGGGGACATGAATGCCCATGTAGGTGACAGTTTTGATGGCTTTGAAGAAATATATGGAGGAAGAGGTTTTGGAGGAAACAAAGGTGATAGATTGTTGGAATTAGCAAAAGCTATGAATCTGGTAGTCTTGAGAAGAGTTTGAGAAGAGAAGTCATCTGGTAACATACAAAAGTGGACAAAATGAGACACAAATTATGTTTTGGTTAGGACGGAAGACAAGAAAACCATTATGGATTGTAAGATTATTCCAAATGAATTTGCTGTAGCTCAATATAAACTGGTAGTGGCAGATTTTAGGTTGAAAGCAATAAGGAAAAGGAAAACCCCAGCCAGGAATAGGAGGATCAAAATTTGGAAGCTGAAGGGGGGGGAAGGCAAGAGAGTTCAGAAGTAAATTGGAAAGCGCCAGAGAAGAGAGAGATGTGAGTGGAATGTTAGAATCGCCTGAAGTGACATGGGATGATATGAAAGGGATTGTGGTTCCAGCAGCAGCAGATGTGTGTGGGAGGACAAGTGGTAAGCAGCAACAGGAAAGAGAAACATGGCAGTGGAATCAAGAGGTTCAAAACAGCTGTGAAGGAAAAGAGTATGGCCAGAAGAGAGTGGGAAGAAGATAACACCTACCAAACAAGAGAGGAGTATAGACAGATAAAGAGGGAAACAGAGAAAGGTAGCGACTGCAAAGGAAGAAGCCATGAGAGAGTGGTATGAGAAGGTGGGAACACCAGAGGGAGAACAGATAATCTACACAATTGCAGTAGGAGAGGTAGGAATTACTAAAGATGAAAATGGAAATATCTTAATTGAGGAAGAAGAGATCAAGAGAAGATGGAAAGAATATTTTTCACAACCATTAAACACTGAGAATGAGTGGAAGAACTGGAAAAATGTTCCTCCAGTAGAAGGACCAATAGCAAACATCAGAGAGAGAGAGAGAAGTCGAGAATGCTATAGAGAAAGGAAAAGTAAATAAAGCTGCAGGAGCGTCAGTTAACAATGGAAATGATTAAAGCATTGGAAAATCTAGGCAAAGAGTGGGTGCACACACTACTGGAAAAGATCTGGGATGTACAGGAAATGCCAAGGGACTGGAATGGTAGTTGGATGATTGAAATGTACAAACAATAAGGAGACGTGTTCAACTGTGGGAAGTACAGAGGAATACAGCTTTTGGAGCATGTACTCAAGATACTAGAAAGAACAGAAGGGAGGTTAAGAGAGTTGATAGATATACATGAGCAGCAGTTTGGGTTTGTGAAAGGAAACAGCACGGTGGATGTTATTTTTATAGTAAGACAAGTCTGAGAAATATTTAGAAGGAAACAGGACAGTTTACACGTTTTGTGACCTCGAAAAGGCTTATGACAGGGTACCCAGAAGAGTATTTATTGGTGTTTGAGAAAGAGAGGAGTACCAGAGAAGCTGGTACGGTTAGTGAAGATGATGTAAAGGGGGCAAGAACCAGTGTACAAAGTATGGGGAGACTGAGGTACTCAATGTGGAGGTTGGCCTCCATCAGGGATCAGTTCGAGTCGATTCTTGTTCCTCGTCATCATACACACTTTGACGTCAAAATTAAGGAACAGCGAAGAACTGTGGGAACTGATGTTTCCTGATGATTTAGTCATTATAGCAGACACAGAACTGCAAGAAAGGATTTTAGCATGGAAAGGAGCCCTAGAAAAGAAAGGATTGGAAGTGAACATTGGAAAGACAGAGCTAATGATTAGCAGTAAAGAAGGACATGAAAAAGTAAACATTCAAGTGGAAGATGGTACAGTGCTAAAACAGAATGATGAGTTCAACTACTTGGGATCAATAATGGCAGAGGAGGGAGGTACTGAGAAAGCAGTGAGACAGAGAGTGAAAGAAGCATGGCAGAAATGGAGGGAAGTTACTGGAGTTGTTTTAGACAAGAAAATGCCATTAAGGCTCAAAATGAAAATTTATAAGACAGTTATCAGGCCCGTACTATTATATGGGGCAGAAACTTGGGCACTTAAAGAGGAAAGAGGAGGGACTGTTGGAAAGAACCAAGATGAGGATGGTGAGATGGATTGCTCGAATATCACTACAGGAAAGGAGGGAGAGTCAAGATATAAGAAGAATGTGTGGTAGATGTAATGTAAAGGAAGGCTAGAGAAGCTCGTCTGAGATATTATGGCCATGTAATAAGATGAGAGGAGGTGGAACCAAGCAAGAGAGAAGAACATGCCAGTGCTGAGGAGGAGGAGTGTGGGGCGTCAGCAGATCAGATGGATGGATGCGGTGAGGAGGGATATGGGTGAAAGTTAAGTATACCTTAGTTTTACCAGACCACTGAACTGATTAACAGCTCTCCTAGGGCTGTCCCAAAGAATCAGACTTATTTTATGTGGCTACGAACCAATTGGTTACTTAGCAACGGGACCTACAGTTTATTGTGGAATCCGAACCACATTATAGCGAGAAATGAATTTCTATCACCAGAAATAAATTCCTCTAACTCTTCATCAGCCAGCCACAGGGATTGAACTCCGGCCCATCGGATGACAGTCTGAAGCTCAACCGACTCAGCCAACGAAGGGTATGGGGTATGGGTGAGGGGGGACTGGGGGAAGAAGATGCAAGGAACAGAAATGGATGGAGAAAGTAGACTCGAGCGGCTGACCCTGCTATGCAGTGGGACAGATGGAGTAAGTAGACTCAAGCAGCTGACCAAGCTATGCAGTGGGATAGATGGAGAAAGTAGACTCGAGCGGCTGACCCCGCTATGCAGTGGGATAGATGGAGAAAGTAGACTCGACCGGCTGACCCCGCTATGCAGTGGGATAGATGAAGAAAGTAGACTTGAGCGGCTGACCCCGCTATGGATAGATGGAGAAAATAGACTCGAGCAGCTGACCCCGCTATGCAGTGGGATAGATGGAGAAAGTAGACTCGAGCGGCTGACCCTGCTATGCAGTGGGATTAATAAGGTCGAAAGAAGATACTGTACTCAGAATTTGTTACAGATTTTAGTTCTTATCTGTTATGATATTGTGTGAGCTGTAATTATAATTTTACAAAATAAAATAAAACTATCGGAAAACATGTATAACTTTGTAAAATTTACAAGTGTTTTGTAAAGGAGGTCCTATACAGGGTTGTAAATAGTCACTTTCAACTTCCCGTGGAAGGTAGGTAAAACTTGTTAGAATTTTTTTTCCTACATCACGTGCCTTTGCATATCTTCTGCTTTCCATTGATGTGTTTTTTCTTAAATTGGCCAACCTTAAAGACCTTGACGACAGGATGCGAGTGCCTATTTTGTTACTTTTGAATGCTTCCAGTTCATACTGAAGAATACTCCTACATACAAGGTGGTGATTTGTATTTCCATAGGAAGAAACTATGTACGGTGTACATTTATGCCTTATTCGTAAGTGTATATGACGCACTCTAGCATAAGACCCAAGCCTATTTTACAAGGATATTTTGTGGATAAAAATTTAAGTACGTTTCATCATACATTTATAGAAAGATATTTTAAAATGACTTTGTAGGGAAAAATGTATGATTCTTGTTTATATTTGATTTTATGACAGTGCATTTTTGGTTTAAGTCTTGGGTTTGGACCCTATGAAATTTACCATAAACAAACGTTACTTTATGGGAAACCATTCCCAAACTCTTGCCTCGTCTCAGGTCAGCTGTACATTTGTTTATAGGTGTGTTACCACAACAGGCCACCAGGGCGGAGCTATGATTCTGTTTACATCCATTCATTGCAAATGGGTGACAGACAGACAAGTTTTTTTTTATTTAAGAGAATAAATAAATGTTTCCTAAATGTTAAATAGTCCTTATTTAGAGAATAAATAACTGTTTCCTAAAGGTTAAATAGTCCTTACATAATGTAAGACATATCGGGTGAGGGTTATGTATGCTTGAGAAGGTGGTTCAGTGAGATGATGTGAACTTCCCTTATAGGCTAACTGTCGACGTATCGTAAGAAATTTGTCCTAAGTTTGCGATAAATGACTGATAATTCAGCTTTTCAATATTTATTATCATCATCACAATTTATTACAATAATTAGGCTTTTTTTAATGTTTTATTATTAGCAACAATTTTTGTGCCTACCCAGTAAGCACGCTGTATGATAGGCCTAACCTAGCCTACAGCGCTCAGTCACCCATCTGTAATACGGCAGCATTGGCCGTAGGCCCGTTTTTTGATACATATAAAAATGAAAGTATCTGCCTTCAATTTTGTCACACAAGTAATTAATATATAATTAACACAAATTACATCAACAGGTTTCCATACACGATCTTCACGCGAGACAGCAGCTCACGATCACATTTATTCAGTTCATATCCCCGTCAGCCAGAGCAATAACGGTAACATATGTGTATCATTTGAGGCCAGTACTAAACACGGCGAAGGACATTCCATTTGGCGACAACAAACAAATTGCACTGCCAGTATCGAAGCCCTAAAGTGTAGAAAAACCGGTTTTCAAGGTAAACAGGCACGGAGTTAATACTTAGAATTACTAAGAAGGGATTGGCTAAAGAAGTCTAGGTAGATCTAAGTAGCAGCTCCGCAGCGGCGATTTCCTTCTAACTAGACTTTTTCTACAGTGTTTTGGTTGCTAATTATGGATTTACCTTCAATTTTTGTCATACGAGTGTAATTAACCTGTAGTGAAAGTCATCCAACAAAGAGAGTTTCCATCACGATCTTCATAGAAGACAGAGCACAGGTATGAGCTATCGTGCAATAACTTGTTAACGTTTGGGTACCCCCGACCCAGTGCTAAACCACGGCGAAGGACATTCCATTTATTTGACAACAAACAAATGCGCCATTATCAAACCCGATAAAACTGTAAAAACCAGTTTCCAAGGTAAAAGAGGCATGGAGCTAAAACGCCAGAATTACAAAATCTATTCTAAATGAACCGCCAGTAACCTAGCGTACCATAACCAAACTGCTCTCACCATAGCCAAACCTAACCTAGTAGCCTGAGCCGTATTTACTTAGCCAGTGTATTTGAGACCCCAGTGAAGAAACTCACTTTTCACCAGGAGTTCTCCTGTAACATGTACATGCGCCAATGGCAAAAAGAAGCCATAACTTAGTTAACAGTTAATTCAGTCGAGCGACAAAAGCAATGATCAAGTTAGTAGTAGTAACCAAAGTACTATATAAGAAGTCAATTTCCAAAATAATACCCGGCGCATAGTAATCCATGGTTCTACCATCTGTATGCCACATTGAACAATTCCAATGTTCGTTTTCTGCATATGACTTAACCAACCACTTAACTTCTTCTAGGGTTTGAGGGTCCTAATTGCATATTATTAGCTTGAAAACATTCTATAAACTTCCACAATTCTCAGTGAAACCTGCCATTTAGATTAATATTATTTGTGTATCATTAGTTCTGTATTTTCCCACCCAAAAATCCTGAGAGGTAGTGCCGTCAGTCATAGGTTGCATGGTAGGCGTGCACTTAAGGTTCTCTGCAGCGTGCCTTCGACCTTTAGCTGCAACCCCTTTTGTTCCTTTCACTGTACCTCCTTTCATATTCTTTCTTCCATCTTACTTTCCACCCTCTCCTAACTATTGATTCATGGTGCAACTGCGAGGTTTTCCTCCTGTTGCACCTTTCAAACCTTTCTACTTTCACTTTCCCTTTCAGCACTGAATGACCTCATAAGGTCCCAGTGCTTGGCCTTTGGCCTAAATTCTATATTCCATTCCATTCTCACCAAAACCACAACACATTTGTGGTCCCTCAAATTGTAGAGTGTAAGGGCCATCCACCTAACGCTCCTAAATACTGATTTCCTAATGAAGAGAAATGCGAGGAACATTCACTGGCACATATATTAAACCATAGCAAAATATTTTCAAGTCCAGTACATAATATAATGGTTTAAAGCAAGAAACACTCATTGTTTTGTTTTATATATTGGTATAGGCCTAGCATATATGTATGTTACTTCAACCCTCAAAATGCATCAATGTCCAGTTGGAATTTCCCCCATAAATGTGTAAAACTTCATGAAAACACAATACTCCAATTGGCTTCATATTTTTTTGCTATAAGAAAAGACCCTATTTTTTCCATATCTGAGATTACTTTTTCTTAAAAGATGACTACGGTACTGAAAAATGCTAAGTTTTAGAGAAAAATGGTAAGAAATAGCAAAAAAAAAAAAAAAAAAACCTGAAGTGGGCATTATTCATAATTCTTGACCCAGCGTTTTTTGGGGAAAGCTAAATCTAAAAAGTAAGTATACCTTAGTTTTACCAGACCACTGAGCTGATTAACAGCTCTCCTAGGGCTGGCCCGAAGGATTAGACTTATTTTGCGTGGCTAGAGCCAATTGGTTCCTTAGCGGGACTACAACTTATTGTGGAATCGGAACCACATTAGAAGCGAAAATAATTTCTATCACCAAATACATTCCTCAACTCTTCATCAACGGCAGGAATTGAACTCGGTCCATCGGCGACAGTCTGAAGAGCTCAACCCGATTCGGCTAACAAAGGGCTAGCTAAATCTAAAGAAAATGTTTGTGGAGCAAGTTTGCAACCATCTCTTGATAAATAACTCCATACAAAAATTATTTGTTCCGACACGATATACAAACCGTCGGTCCTTTACATTAGGAATTACTTCCAGTGTAGCTGAAACGGCGTTGAACTTCCCGAACAAGGTGGTTAAGCAGTTAACTACCGTCCAGAGAATGAGGATACGCTGCCTGGATGTAAACATTCAATTTATTTGGCCATGGTATGCTTTCAGACATGATTTCTTGCTCTCTGCCTGACTGCCTTTTGAGCTGTTTTTCCTGGTGGGATTTCCTGTTTCTTGTTTTCATCATCATGAATGTGGATACAACCATAAGCCCTCCTTTCCTGGCTTGTGTGTCTGGGGTGGAGGAAGAAATTATGTACTTTCGTTCTATTTACACATTGATATGGACCCTGCGCCTCTGCCCACCTGCAGAGTATGTATGTATTCCACCCGCGATCCCTGTTGCTCTGAGTGTTGTTCCTGTCTGCCGAGCAGTGGAGGCAAAGTTTGAGGAGGCGACAGTGCCTGAGGAAGCCTGCCAGGCATCATCTGAGGTGCTCGCTGTGGCTCCCTTGGTGGCTAAACCGTTGGGATCGTTGCTCCCTCACCAGCAGCTTCCCCTTCTTGCTGCGCCTCTCCCTCGGGTGAGACTCCTCTCCTTCCTCATTCGTTTAGTCGGGTGTGGAAGGCGGCGAAGATGGTGATCAGGACATCCTCTGCGGGGCCTATCCTCGCTCCGGGGGCGAATCTTTTCCCCCGGAGCAAATAGAGGCTTCCGTTTTTTACCCGACTTTTTCCTCAGGCTTGGCGGTGGAAGCGTCTCTCGGTAGCCAGGTATCTGACCTCACTTCTACCTGGCTGCACCTGGGTCTTCCTGGTACTGGAGAAACCTCTCTCCATACCAACTAGGTCACAGGACAGGAGAAAGAGTCCGGGCATGCAGGTGCTCCAATTCTTGCTAGCACTTCTATGAGTGCCAAGCCAGGTTCCCGGGAAGGTGCACCAGTCCCTCGGGTCTAGACACCTGGTGAGGCACAGAAGAGGTCCCCTGCTCAGTTTTCTGAGGAAGCCAGGCCTCGAGAGGACTGAGACACACTCTGAAGGACAGCACAAGTTCTCGTCAGCCAGCTACGCGTGCTCGACTTCCCCCAGTCCCTGGCTGCATTCGTGGGGCCAGCCTGGCTCGGGAGAGCTGAGTATGGAACTCGACTCGCATGAACTTATCCGCTCTCCTCTGGAGAACTCTTCGCCATGGCAAAAGCATTCTCCTCGACACAGGTTGCCGTCACCATCGCGGGTTGATGACCGCTCCCGGCCCGCTGCTCCTGTTGGTTCTGCCAGCAAGACCAGTGGGGGCACCCGATCCTCCTCGCCTGTCCCCCCTACCTCCTGGGCTCCTCCCAGGGGGCATGAGATGGACAAGAAGAACTCTGGTGAGTTGTCTCCCCAGTGTTGTACCTCGGGTGTACGTGCCTGGCTCGGTCCTTGGGTGGCGGAATTAAATGCATCCGTTTGGTCTGAGAGGATCATGGGTCTGCCGGGGTTCTCCCTCCCCTGCAGGGAGAGTGGGCAGGAGACGACCACACCTGGAAGGACTTGAGGGTCCTCTTCCCCAGGATGCAGACACCCTCGAGATACAGAGGACTTTTGCTGAGGTAATTGCACTGATTTGTCAGCACAGGGCCTCTTCTGTGGATCATCCTTCGCGCCTTGAAATCTGGGGACCCAAGAAGGAACCCAAGGTTTCAGTGGGGCTGCCGTGACCCACGCTTGCCAAGGGGGTTCTTGAACAAGTGAATGGTCTTGTGTCTGGGCAGGACAATTCCCTGCGATCGAACCACTTGGACAAGCTGCTTCCCCCTAGTCTGCCTCGTCAGAAACGCTTTTATGCATGCGCGGAGACATTGCTGCCGCCTAAGCAGGTTGACCGGACCTGGTTATTATAGGTAGGTCTCGTTGTGACAGCCAGTGCGAAGAGTATCTCCTTCTCCTCAGCAAGAGGCCTCAGTACTGGAAGCCACCGCCATGGCAGCTTTCCAGGCAGTCTACTGGTTGGAGCTTTGGTCATTCACAGTATCCAAAGTGGCTGCTTCCTCAGGCACTGTCGTACCCGGGGAAGACTCTGCTTTCGGAGACTGCCGGTCTGGCAAAATGAGGCCATCTCTACCTTGCCCGCAGATGGCAAGCCGATTGGTCCAACCTGAATCCTGAAGTGGAAACCTGTTTCACTCTTAAACTTCCTTGAGTTTGTGAGACCCAGGTCAGCAATGACCCTGCTGGGACCGGACCTTTGCTGGGGTTTACGTCCTCTCTTCCTAGAGTTGTAGTGGACTCTGCGGTGGACAGCGTGGGCTGATGACAGTACATGTTCACCGAGGCAGTGACCAGACCTCTGGGTCTTACGCGTTCCACTCTTGGCCATGCCCCTCAGAGTCAGGCTGCGCGCCCTCGCCCCTAAGTCCCAGTCTTTGAAGGAATCCCATTAGAACACCCAGCCTTCTTCTTCCTCTGGAAAGGTGGTGCTTTGCCTTACCTTTCAGCCCACTTTCCAATCCATTAAAGGGTTAAAGGAAGAAAGGAAAGCTTTGGAGAAGCATTCTCGATTGCTGCCCGAAAGGTGGGGGTGCCTGTGGGTGCCGTGGAGCAGCGTGGCATGTCTGGGCCGAGACTTGGATAGTGGATGTCCTTCGGGAGGGATTTCTACTACCCGCGAGTGCGGTGCCCTCACCAACTCTCTGGTCCGTCTCTGCCTCGTCCAGGATCAGTAGATGACTCCGCACTAGAGCAAGAAGTGCAAGTCATGCTGAGCAAAAGTGCATGAGGTCGTGGGATTGGTCTCCGGGCTTTTACAGCGTGTCTTTCTTGTAGAGAAAGCAACGGGGTTGGATACTGGTTGTAGACCTCTCTCCCTTGAACTGATTCGTTTGCTAGACTCGGTTCACGATGGAGGCGACGCGATCCGTGCTCACCTCCATCAGGGAGAACAACTTCATGCGTACGGTGGATGTGAAAGATGCGTATTTCTAAATACCCATTCATCTGTCCTCACGCAGGTTCCTCCGCTTTATCCTCAGGGACACGGTCTTCCAATTCAGGGTAGTCTGTTTTGGGCTCTCGACTGCTCCCCAGGTGTTCCAGTCTTCTCTCTCATGTCAGCTTGGAGCGTCGCGGGATCGTCTGCTGAGGCATCTTGGCGAGCTGGCTGGTCTGGCGAGCTCCCCTTGCAGTTGCTGTGGGCGGATCGGCTCCTCCAGGCTTTGCCGTGATCTTGGGATCGTGTGAAGCCTCAGAAAGTCAGATCTCACCCCCAAGCAGAGGATAAAGTACCTGGGCATTAACTGATGGTGCAGTGGCAGCAGTAAGGCTCCCTGAGACCTGTGTCAACGGTTCAGGAAGGCAGCACAAAACCAGCTCGGCAGCGGCAAGTCGTGTCGGTCACCTGTTTACTGGAGGAAGCTGGCATCTCATGGCCGTCTTCACCTGCGGTCTCTACAATGGAGGCTAAAGGAGTATTGGTCCCAGTCCCGAGACCCCCCGTCCTTTCTCATCCCTCTCTCCCGAGGAAGTGAGAGGACCTTCACTGAGTGGATGAATCGACAGGAACCTCTTGATAAAGGGTATCTCGTACTCCCCTCTGGACATGCTGCTGTTCTCGGGTGCATGACGCGAGGATGGGGCACACCGGAGGTTGCTGACTTTGGGAGTGTGGCACCGGGAGCAACAAGCACGCAACACATCAACCATCCTGGAGCTCAAGGCGAAACATTCCTGGCTCTCCAAAGTTCCTGGATCCCGAATGATGGGACATTCCATGGTACTGATAAGCGACAATACCTGCGTTAGTGTCGTGAACAAGCAGGGGTCTAATCCCTCGGCTCCGCAGTTGGCCGATGCAGGTGCGAGTGGGCAGTGGCTCACTTTCGGTGGAGCTGTCAGCTGGGTACATTCAGGCAAGAGGAATGTTTAGCGGCGAGACAAGCTCAGCCGCCAGAATCAGGTGATCAAGAACCGAATGGTCCCTTCCTCAGAAGTATGAAAGGCTGTTAGAGCCTGTGGGGGCATCCGGGTATCAATCTGTTTGCCATCCCCTTACAATAGAAAACTCAGGTATTCTCATTTCAATCGTTTGGACCCATGGGCCATTGCAGAGGACCGTTCCAGCACCCGTGGGACAACCTCAACATCTACACCTTTCCTCTGTTCTGTCTGATTCACAGAGTGATCAACTAGCCAATGGTCACTCCGAGTCTCAGAATGATTCTGGTGGCACCCAAATGACCACATGCCGTTTGGTATCCGGACCTGCTAGCCCTCCTTTCCGAGACGCCAAGAGAGATTCCCCCCTGGCCCAACCTGCTGAGTCAACCCCACGTAGAGCGGTATCACCAGGCAGTGCAGTCCCCCTGTCTTCATGGCTGGAGGTTATCCACCATCTCCTGCAAGCAAGAGGCTTTTCGCGTTGCGCAACAACGGAGATGGCCGGGTACCTCCGACGATCCTCCGCAGCAGTATACCAGCGAAAGTGGTCCATCTTCTGTGGTTGGTGTCATGGATGGGGTATCTCCCCAATCAGAAACTACAGTCATACCCTGAACTTGGCGAGATTAGGTTCCAGAACCTCGTGCAAAGGTGAATTTTTAGCATAAGTTTTCACCTCCGGTCTCTAAAGCTAATAAATGCTAAACACAAATATGACCGTAATCATGCTCCCAAATTATTAAGTTACGCAGCTTTTAATGAAATTAAAGTTACTGTAAAATCATTTAAAAGTTAATAATACATTTCTCTTAAAACTGTAATTTCATTTTAAAGGATTAGCTTAATACATGCCCTTAAAAAAGAATTGAATGGTTGACATAAAAATGAGGTGGAAGTGTTTGTCTCTCTCCCTTCTGGCTGTCTGTTTTTGAAGTCTTCTCCTTCTCTTTTTAACTAACTTCTTTGGTGGAAAGAAAACCCTAAGATTCTTGTGTATAACTTGTTTACTGGCAAATATTTACAAGTTATACACAAAGAATGCTGTGTTCTCTTTCCATCTTGAAAAAACTGAAGAAAAGAGGATTTTTGTGGATTCAATAACTACCTTCTGCATCTCTTTCTCTTAGTTCTGGAATGCTTTTTCATGAACAAATAGTTTTTTTTATTTTGACTAATACAACCCTTAGTTATTATGTCTCTGTTTTAGAACGTATTTGCCACACTAGCGCATTTACTTTGTATTGGTACAGGTAAAATTAGATGATTTAAGAATATCTACTGTACTGTATAGTATAATGTGAGCTCGCTACACATTATACAGTATGTGTATGATATACCCTTAATTATAAGCTAAGCTAATTCTTGTTTGTTATTCAATTTCTCTTTGTATTAGTTGTCATAAATCATCTGCATGAACCTCCAGAATTGGCTGATATTGTGAATTTACTGTACAGCAACCTTGTAGTGTAGAGAGTGAGTCATACTCCAGACTTCACGGAGTTGGGTTCCAGAACCCCTCCGCAGGGTGAATTTTTAAGCATAAGTTTGTGGTCTCAAAAATGCTAATAAATGCTTATTTCTAAAGTTTAAACACTAAATATGAAAGCCCTAATCATGCTCCCAAATTATTAAATTAACTTTTAAAATGAAATTAAAGTTACTGTAATTTCATTTAAAAGTTAGCTTAATACGTACCATAGAAGATAAATGGTTTATAAAAGTTGAGAGTTGTAAGGAATTTCTCTCTCTCTCTCTCTCTCTCTCTCTCTCTCTCTCTCTCTCTCTCTCTCTCTCTCTCTCTCTCTCTCAACTTCCTTGATCTATTTTTGAATCGTCTCAACCTCTTTTCTTAGCTTCTTTTATTCTGCGTCTCTTTCTCTTTGTTCTGAAATGCTTTCATGGACAAACAGTGCTACTATTTTGACATACAATTCTTAGTTATTATGTCTCTATGTTTTAGAAACGTGTGCAACTTTTAAGCGCATTTACTTCGTGAGTGTCTGGGTCAAATTAGATCAATATGAAATATCTGCAGTACAGGTAAAAGACGTGCAAGAGAATTAATAAGTTGTAAATGTGTGGCGCTAACTATGAGCGAGAGAGAGAGAGAGAAAGAAAGAAAGAAGAAGAAGAAAAAGAAAGAAGAAAGAAAGAAGAAAGAAAGAAGACCTAACTACCGAACAGTAAAATTGCCTAGTTCAAGGTTATCCTTACTTAAGAGAGTGAAATTATTTTATCCAGTTGTTACGGAGACTGATTGAGAGAGAAAAGATTGTCCTTACTTGAAATGTCCAAGTTATATTATTTGTGAATTATTACGGAGAAAAATAGATGGTTGTTTTAAGTATGGTGTGGCTCTCCCCATTCCACCAATCTGTTTTAGAAGTCTTCTCAACCTCGTATTATCTTTATTCTGTCACTTTCTCTTTGTTCTGAGAATACTCTATGTCTCTATGTTTTAGAGCAGCGCACTTACAGTTTGTAAGCGGTACAGGTAAATTAGATCAGTTCAAAATTTCTGCTGTACGATTAGACATACAGAGAAAGTAGTGCTGTAATACGTTAAAGACATACAGAGAGAAACAGTGCTGTAATACGTAGGTTGGCTGCCACTCCAGGCAAGGAGAGAGGATAACAGTTGTCCTTACTTAAGAGGTAAGGTACATGAATTATTACAGACACAGAGAGAGAGAGAGAGAGAGAGAGAGAGAGAGAAATTACAGAAAAATTTGACCACTGATTGTGTACTCCCATTCTTGTCATGTTAAATGACATGTCTGACAACTTTGCCTTCCACCTTCTTACAAAAGGCTGAGGAAGAATTTATTTGTTCAGATGTGCAATTTTGTATTACAGTTTTATTATTAATGTTATTATTATTATTATTATTATTAATGTTGAAAATTGAAGTACTTGCTATTCGTAAGGTTTATCATACAAATAAACATACCTGTATACATGTACCATAAAAATTCATCTCACTAAAAGAGAGAGAGAGAGAGAGAAATTATTACTTTTAATAATATTTTAATTTATTTAATTCACATAAAAGCTTGAAAACTATAAATTACATCAAAATTAATAAACACTTTTGCAGGGTTTCTCAGTGTTCAGAAATCATGTATCTGTGAAAAACCTGTGTATGACCATTAGTTAGGTTCAATGAAAAATTTGTGTGTCTGTGATTTCATGTTATCAGATCAGCATGATTCAAAGGTACTACTTTATAGTATGAGCTCGACTACCATTTATGTATACAGAATTTTAATACCCTAGTGTAGGCTGAGCTCTATTCAGAATACGTTTTCCAACAAATAATCGGTTTTGGAATAACTCCATCATAAGTAGAATAATACATAACTATATAAGCATTTTTAGTTTTGTGTGTTTGAACTATCCAAAATAGGCAGTTCTAATGTTTTAAGGTTCTAGTATTTGCAGGTTTTAACTGTCGGAAGAAGTCGCATCCCGCAGTGTGGGGTTTACTGTACAGAGAACAGTATAATGTAGGCCTAGGCTTTACACGTATATGTATCGATGTACCATAGTGTGAAAGCTAACCTAATAATTATTACATTTATTCCAATTTCTCTTTGTTGTGAATTATCTGATCAATCTGCATGAACCTCCAATTGCTTAGTATTAATAATTACTATACCTTATATGTATACAGTATACTTTTGAAGTGTGAAACGGCTACCATCATACCATATGTATTGATGCTGAATACTCTAGTGTAGCTGGGCTATATTAATTCAATTTTCAACATACTATCGTTTTCTGGAATTCTTCATCGTAAGTGAGATAATGCCTGTACATGTAAACACAAACCAGTTTCTCTCTCTCTCTCTCTCTCTCTCTCTCTCTCTCTCTCTCTCTCTCTCTCTCTCTCTCTCTCTCTCTCTCTCTGTACTTTATATATCCTTTAATGAAATATGAATCACTGTATCATTAACATAAAAATATGAAGCAAACTCCAGGAATGAGCACATGCATACATATGTGCATGTTACAACTTTTTTAATATGCTGATGTAGGCTCCATGACAACACGCTATTGGCTGGGGAGTTGGAAGTGATCCCAGTCACAAGAGCTTGTAGTATCTCCCCCTCTCTCTCTCTACTCTCTATGACAACATGCTATTGACAGGGAGGGTTGGAAATACCCCATGAAAAAGCTTGTAGCTAAGATGCTTTGTGCATACAAGTCAGAAAGGTGAGTTCTCTCTCTCTCTCTCTCTCTCTCTCTCTCTCTCTCTCTGAGACCAAGAAATTTATACATATATATGTATTTGTTCTGACTTGTTTTATACAAACCATCAGTCCTTTACATCAGGAAAATACTTCAGTGAAGCTGAACCACGGTTGTTAAACTCTTCTTGAAAAATTGGTTAGGCAGTAACTACCATCAGGTAAGCAGGAATACCTGCCTATCTGGATGTAAACATTCCAGTTTGCTTTCGGCCGCCACACGTCACAGACATGTTTTCAGATCTCTTTGCATGACTGTCATTAAGCTCTTTATTATCCCGGTGGGATCTTTCTGTATTTTTGTGTACATATTACGTGTGTTTGATATTTATTAATACACAAACCCACGATTTGTGATAGCCTTGCATAGGCTGTCGTTCCCCTGTGTCTGTGTCGTGTTTGATGGCCAAGGGCGTATTTAGGGGCCATAACTGAGTGGTAATGCTGCTCTTCCAGTAGCTTATTTAGATACTAAAGGCGTTTCCTTGTACGTTTGGATATATTAGATGGGATGTAATATCTTCGCTCCCCTTCATTGATTGGGAGGTAACAAGTTCGTTCCCCTTCGTGGGCTCCTGCTCTCTGTGTACAAGGGCATGACTACTTCCTTTCTACTTGTGCTGAGTGGTGTTTTCGCTGCCTGCACTTGGAGAGTTGGGGGGGGGCTGGAGTTGCTGGCGCCATTGGTGAGTTTGCTTCTATGGCGCCCTTGGTGGCCTCTCCTCCTTCGTTCTCTCTCCCTGTAGGTTCTTCCTTATCTCTCCTTCGAGAGAGATCTCTCTCCTTCGCCCCCTTCGCTCGCTCGTCAGGCGAAGACCGCGAGGGTGGGGGTTGCAGGCGGTTGGGCGACCTCTTCTCAGGGACCTCCTCTCGCTGCGTAGGGCAGTTCCCCTCGGAGTGAGAGGAGTCTCCCTCTACTAATCATCTTTGCTTTTTCTTTCAATTTGACTGTGAGCATGGTAACCACAGCAGTAGTTGGCTGGATATCTCAGTTAGGATATCTTTGCCTGAAGGAGTCCCGACATTCATTCAGTGTTGCCTGGGATGGAAGCCACGATGCCTGGTTCAAATGGCATAGATCATGTGGGATGGATTCCACGATTTTGTTCCCTCGATGTGGATCATTAAGCTGTCATTGCTGGCCTTCATGTATGGCACTTCCTCAGGCGTATCTGGTGCTCTGCTCTGCTGTGTTTCCTGTGTTATTGCTCCTGTTATTTCCCGGCGACTGTCTCTGGGCAGCTCCTGGTCTCCTGCCGCTGTACCGTCTTGATGTCACTGTCGCTGCTGGTGACGTTCATGGCATTCTAGCAGTTGCTCTTAGCTCCCTGCCTTCGAACCACTTCACGTGGCTCCTGTTGGCTGTCCTGACTGTGCCTGCTGCTTCTCTTGGTGATCATGTTGTGGGCCGCTTCTGTTGTGATCTTGCCTAACTGCCTTGGAGGTTACGATGTTTCATGTCTAATCTTGCCTAACTGCCCTGGAGGTTACAATGTTTCATGTCCACCGTCCTGTAGAAGATGTTGGAGTGAAGGTGAAGGAAGTTGCCCTGTGGAGGTAGTATCTTCGATTTTGTCTTCTGCTGCCTCTTCCCTTCCTCTCCAGTGGATAGACCTCCGTCGGCCGAAGGAGAGGAAGGCTACTTCTTCCCCCTTGATGTCCTTTGGACGTCTAGGGACTGCCTCCTTTCAATGAGGCAGTGGGTCTCTCGTTAACTCTTATGACCTTCAGGTTCGGGAACTGATTTGCAACCTCTGGGTTTTGTGTTTCGGGAGCCGCGGGCATGCAGACCTCGGTTTGCACTCCTGTTACCAGTCTTGAGGTTCGGGCGCTCGGTCTTGTGCCTCTCTGAGTGCTTGAGATTCTGTGGAATATCGAGTATCCCCATCTGGTATGGAGTGTGAGAGAAAGGGCCGAGGCACCCAGGTGTCTTGGCTCTTCCTGCCAGCACTACAAATACTCCCTGAGTGCTTACCGGTGCTCAGTCGGGTTCCCAGCCTGGTTCTCAATCTTATCGGTTCGAACACCAGAAGAAGCAGGGAAGATGTTCCCTTCGGGAGTCCTGTGGCACTTCTAAGGGACTGACTCTTGTGGAAGACTAAGTTTCTCTCTTTGGCTCTTTCCACCCTCGTGTGAGAACTGATTCGCATTCTTCTCTAGGGTCTCATGTTTCGGGGGCTGCAAGAGCACGGCCTTGAGAGGCCACACCCTTGTTGCCAGTCTTAGAAGTCTGCGTCTAAGATTGGTTCTGTGCCGGGCTCTTTTCGATTTCTTAGGGAACCGAAAGCAGCCGCTCCCGATCTTTGGGAGTCTTATAGGTCTCTCGAATTCTATGAATCGAGGGCTCTCCTGGTTAGAGGCACAGGGCGAGAGAAAGTGCTTGTCTCGCTGCTGAGACACCCAGGTGTCTTGATGCTGCCCACCAGCTACTTTGGTTGCTTGGCCGGGTTTCGATCCTGTGTCTTGAACCTTACTAGGGTTCGAACCATAATATAGCAATTTAAATTCGCTTTAAACCTTCTTCTCGAGGGGCCTCAGCCTAGAAGGGTTTAGAGTTGAAATTAGTGCTAGTTCACGACGAGCGAGTTCACCCTGTCCGGACCATGATCGGCTTGCTTTCGCCCTGCTCAGCCTAATCCACGTTCACAGACTGTCCGGCTCGGCTCCTCGTATACGATCACCGCTTGCCACCCAGTCTGGATTGTGTTCATGTGATTGGCTAGAGCTAGTCGTCTAAGGTGTCTTGTCGTCACTGCAGAAGCTGTCTCCTCTGGGGCATCTTCGCCTTCAATTCTCTTCATGGAGAATGAAGGAGATCTGCTTCCAGTTCTTAATCCTTTCCTCTCTCGAAGGATGAGGGAGGATTTAAGCTGGTGCTTGATCAACAGGAACCTCTGAATATGCCTGCATATTCTCTTTGCAACGTGGTTCTGTTCTCAGATGCACCGACCGGGGAATTTGTGCCCACCTGTAAGACCGTTGTCTTCGAGGTGGGCAGCCAAGACGATAAGTACCGTCTCATCGACATCCAGGAACTGAAGGCAGTTTCCTGGCCCTCCAAGAGTTTCAGGTTTGGTTTTTGAGGTACTTTGTAGTGTTGTTGGGCAACAGCACCACAGTAGTGGCATATGTCAACGAGCAAGAGGGTCTTGTTTCCCTCCTGTTGCTTTGGTTGACTTTACAGGTGCTCAAGTAAATTGTGGTGCAATCTAGCCCAAGGCTATCAGCCAGATACATTCAGGCAATGGGATGTGTTGGCAGAAACAAGCTCAGCCTCCTGTCAGTGACGGAGAGAGCTCCTTCACTAAATTCTTCACAAAGTTGCTCGACGAGGGCTCCTGTCCATCTGTAAAGCTCATATATATTATGATGAAGTCAGTGAAATACACTTAAAATGGAATCTTGAATTTTTACATAAAACAAACATTCCCCAAGCATTGACGTCATCTGTTAAGGAAAAAATAATAAAATTAATTTCACAACTTGAGATGTGTTTGTTATATTTTTGACTTGAAAGCAGCTTTTGTATAATGAAAAAATAACCTTGCCCCATAAACAAAGTGTCTATAGATTCTGTGCTAACAAAGAACCAAGCACTCTGAAGCGTGGTTGAATATGATGGAATAAACTTACAGCGTAATCAATTTCTAAACCAAGACACTAATCGCTAAGTTCGCAATTTATAATACAAAAGCAGTATAAGAATATATACAACATTATTGGATACAGTGAAGTAAAAACAACATTTTAAAAGATCCATGGAAAAGATGCACATATTAGTTATGTTGATGTTTGTATACGATATTATGTGGTCATAAATTACAGTATCATGTAGGCTAGGCAACACATTATGTGTATCTACGATATACCGTAGTGTAGGCTAAGCTTAATCCTTGTTTGTTATTCAAAATCTCTTTATATTGAATTATCATAAGTCAATCTGCATGAACCTCCAGAATTAGCTGATACTGTATTAGTAATTACTATATCGTTTATGTATAGAGTAACTTTGTAGTACCCAGTATAGGCTAGAGCTTCACTATAATAATATACATGGTACTGAATACCTAGTGTAAATGAGCTGTATATTTGAATAAGTTTTTCCAAGAAATGATGGGTTTTAAGACTAACCCATCGTAAATGAGATAATACCTGTATAAGCATTATTAGTTTTTGTGTTTGAACTATCAAATAGAGTAGTTCTATGTTTTAGAAAGAGTTTTAAGTATTTGCGGATTTTTAGCTATGGGCCGGGAGATGTGAGTACATCCCCCTCAAAGGCAAGAGGAGTTTGTGATAGTTATAAAGATTTGTTCTGAGACTTACCAGATATATATATAGCTGTATTCTCGGTCCAAGCAAATTTCAAATTTACGAGCTGCATGATGCTGGTCAGGTGAATTAGTACCATTCCCGCGCTGGGGCCAGTGTCAGAGGCTCATTCATTTCCTATTCAGATTTTCTCTGTCGCCGGACTGTCAGCACCTTTGTCCAGTTCCTCCGCCTTTGGATTTCGAAATTTGTTGTCACTTAAGTATTTTGGTTGTTGTTTTGGTATTCGACTGGATCATGACAGCATACGCTCTTTGTGGACCCGTTTTGATTTGCTTTTGACTTTTCTTATAATTAAGATGTCTTACCTCCTAGCCTGCCGAGTCTGTAGCTTGGGTGGATGGGTAAGGGCTGTCGAAGACTTTGATAGTTCCTCACTCTTTATGTATTTATGTAGGGTGTTCAATGCTCTGGAAGTAATCAAATTGTGAATGTGTGGGATTGTCTGAGGTGAGTGGAAGTAATATGAAGCTATGTAAATTGGGTGTGATGGGCTGAAAAATCTTCCTCTAGAGTGCATCCTTAGTTGGACAGTCAGGGTTTTCTCCTACTAGTAACCCTGTAATAAATTATTACCCCAACCTGTAGTTTGTTGCTGCAGAAGGGTAATTCCCTGGCTCGTGTGAGTCAATGCGTGCTCTTGAAACTAAGTGAATGCAATTCAAGCGCATAGTGTTGGTGTAGTGCCCTGAGTGTTGTGGAGGCGTCAGGTGGCCTAATGCCTCCTGAGCCTGGACCTCTGTCGGGCTCCCAGGACCCGGGGGAGGGCATGTCGAGCCGCATGAGGGTTGCGGGGCTTCCCCCGATCTGGCGTCCCTTCGGCGGGTCTAGTGGCGCTACCCAGGCTGCCAGGGATCGTGCTCGAGCACGCATCCTGGTGCTTCGTCCTCCGACCGTCCTCCCCCGCCTCGAGTTGGAGCTCTCGATTTGGACTCTCGCCCTCTTAAGAGAAGCTTAGAGGGCCTTCCACGTCCTCTTCCTCTAAACGTTTGTACTCTTCCCCGAGATTCGCGTGGAACTTCCTGCAGAAAGAGAATAAAGTGTTTTCGATGATCGCTCTGCGCCAGCCCACCTGTCGCTAGGCAGGAGCTGGAGCTTCTTCCTGTGGAAGAGAGTAACAAATCTCTCGCCCCTTTCCCTTCTCTCAGATTCAGCCCTTCTCCCAGTGGCTTCTCCAACGTGAATTTTGTTGGGTTGCAACAACAGCTGGATGCTCTCATGAACCTTTCAAGATCGTATCTGCCTGTTAAAAAATTGCAGACTTTCACCTTCGTCTCCGCCGGGAAACGTGCAAGCGTCTGTAGTCTAGAGAGTGTTTAGTGGCAATTAGGTCTTCCCGAGGTTTGAGGTGTTGTATATCTTGTCTGGCATGGGAGCGTCTTGCTCTTCGTCTGCTTCTCGCGGCGTCCTGGCGGCCTCCTCACTGTGGCTGGGCGGCAGCTATCGCTGGCGGCCGGCATCCACGCTGTGACTCTCTTCTGGTACGCCACGGGCCTCTCGTATCACGCCATGGCGGCTCGGCGCTCGCTCCGCCGTATAGCTTCAAGTCTTGTGTTGACACGCTCAGTTGTTCATCATGTCTTCAACCACCGCTTCAACATCTGATGTGCTTCTTAATTTGCCAGTACTTGCTTCGCGTGTACATATACTGGTGGAGCATTACAGAGAAGATTAAGCGCGTCTGCGCAAAGGATGACACGCTAATCGTGAGGCGTTCCACATTTTTATGTTTACTATCACATTACTCTAGTTAGTGACTTCTTCGTTCGGCGGGAGTTCCGGCTTCATGCTCGGCGAATCAGGAACTACTTTTCACCACTCCACTCAAGACCCACCAGCTGCGGAAGGAGACATCCTCTTTAGTCACAGCGCTGTATGAAGAAGAAGAAGCTTCTTTCGTCTTCTTCTTCCTCTGATTATCAGACTCTGGCTTTTCTTAGGATGTTTCCTGAGACTTTTCAACCGTCGCTCCTCTCTCCATAACCATAGTTGTCTTTGTCTTAAGGGGCGTTTGGCGAAATGTCGGAAATAAATTTTCTGGGATATTTTATATATGGCATCATACATATCTGACTATCTTCTCAGAAAGTTTTATTTAAAGTTACGCCACAGTTATAAGTTATAAACAAAACAGTAACCTATCATAGTCAAATTACATTTTTCATATAATGTAATGATATTGTCGAATATGCTCGGTGGTAATTTCCTTTTAGCTATGAAATATCTGTCGATTTATAGTAACCGTGTGAGCCATAGTCATCAGCGAAAAACGAGGAATACAGGGCAGTCAGTGTGGCGTCAGTCAGTAGCAGCTCAGAGCTTGACCAAGTAAAGCGTCTGGCTAGCGAACCTCAGCGTGTTTTCAGCTGCATTGGCTTCATTTAAGCGGTTATAATACTTTATAGTCTATTTTTATTCATTGTAATCATAAAACATCAAACTGTGTGACAAGCAAATAAATACAGAAGCAAAAATGTCGTTTTCTCAAAACTAAAGTTATCGACATTCAAACTGCATCTCCTTCTATGCAGCACAGTCTCGAATGCAAAAGTAAGCCGAAGCTAAATGTTTGCGTAACCATCCAGACCTCAAAGGTGGCAGTGACTCCTTCATCTCGAACTCCTTTGCAGCAGGCTTCATTTTTGCAAATGGAAGAGAGTGAGGGGCAGGCGTTTGGTCCCTCCCTACTGTTAGAGGAGTGTGATTCCCTTCCTGTCTCCTCTTTTTGTTTTGTTTCCACAACTTTGCCTTCCTGTCAAACAGAGGTGTTTGACCTGCTCAGACAGATATTCGGCGGAGAGCAATGGAACAGATCTTAGACTTCGGTGTTCCCGGGATTTTACTACAGATTGTTTCCTAGTCCCGAAACTTTCCAGTAGGCTGGGGCCAGTCTTGGGCGTCAACAGGTCGAACAACTTGGTCGGAAGGGCGAGTTCAAGATGGAACCTGCAGCTGCTCACTAGGCCCTTCGTCGAGTTGGATGGTATCTTTGGTCTCAGATGTATCTTCACGCCCCAATTCATCCGCACGTTAAATTGAAGTATCTCCAGGTTGTCTTGAGGACTAGGCGTACGGTTCAGGGCTCTCTGCTGGACTCTGCTCGCGGCCATACCACGTTGGCTTACGCTTCTCGTCCGATCAGCGAAGTTAAGCAGCGTTGGGTCTGGTCAATGCCAGATGGTTGGCCGCCTGGGAACACCAGATGCTGTTGGCGTCACATTTTGCTCAGGGTGTTTGCGTCTCGCCAAGCGTTGCGATGCAGTTGCATCTGTCGCCGCGTCAGGATCTCACTCTACTTGGACGACTGGATTCAGTTAGGCGTCGTCGGCGGTATCTGGAGGACCTTCAGTTGACTCTGCAACTCGTGAAGTCCTGGGACTTCTGGTCTGTGGAATGCGGCTGATCCCCTCACAGTCCATTGTGTCTGGGAATTCAGATCTGTTCAGCGGCTTTTATAGCGTCTCCGTCGCAGAAACGACAACTTCTGTCACGAAAAAGTTTGACCTTCTTGAGAAGAAACATGCCAGGTGAAGGAAGGAATGAGTCTGCTGGGGACCATTTCCTGCTGAAGTTTGCTTTCTGGGAGTCTGCATCTCAGGCCTCTTCAGTTCTTTTGTTGATTGACAAAGCAGGAAGACTTGAAAGAGGAATTGAAATTACCCGCATACTATAAAAGTTCTGTGGTGGTGGCGAACACGATCAGCGGGTGCAGGATCTCCTCAAACTTCTGAACCCCAACCTGGTGGTTTTCCGAAGGGTGCGTCAATGGAGTTGGGGGCTACACTAGAGGAGAGTGTTAGGAACCTGGAGAGGAACAGGTGTCCTAACATCGACTTCAAAGGTGGCGGCTATCTTTTTAGCTGTAATTCTTGAGTCAATTTGCTGTCGTGTGGTTTATATTCGGACAATGCTACTTGTTCCCTGTTCAGCCTTTTAAGAGGGTATTCTTTGAGCCTATGCTCTGCAACATTTTCGATTCTCACAAGTTTTTGTTGCGGGGGTCGAAAATGTTCGAACAGACCTGTCTGTTAAGCCATCAACTCCTGCCGAAGAATGGACCCTTCATCAGGAGGTTTGCCAAGATTTTTGGCCAGGAATTGTATCTGCCAGATATTTTCACGACCTCAAAGAACAGCGAAACCCTCTATAAAGCTCATCTGTACTCGACCTGGGGCAGTTGCGATAGTTGCTCTTGCCTTCCTGGGATTGGGCGGGAGATAGATGCTAGCCTTTTTTTCCCGTTCTAATTCTGGGAAGTCATCGCCAAAGTTCAGCGGCCTCACAAGGGCGAGGATGACTCTCATCCACGTTTTTGGCCTTCGAACCACTGGTTCTCGGAGTTTCTCTTCTGGTTGGTAGGCGTTCGAGGACCTTTACTATGAAACAGACCTGCTCATACAAACCCACTTCACGAGATATGCTGAATCTCCACGCTCTGAGGCAGCTTGAGACTATCGAAAACTTGGTCCAGAGCGAAGGTTTCTGGCCAGGTAGTACGGGTGTCCTTCTAGACCAGAAGTTCTTCATCTAAGGATATATCTAGCGAAGTGAGCAGCAGCCAAGGTTGGTGTAGAAAGAAGGGCTTTCTCTTCTCTATCACTGTGAGCCAGGTTGGTTTTCTCCTTTACTTGAGGAAAGCTTCGATATAGCAGTTCCGACTATCATTATCGGGCATGCTTTCGATTGTATTCAGACACAGAAGATTGGCTTTGTCTGACAATAAGGACCTCCACGATCTTACGAGCTCTTTCAGACGTCCAGGTTCTCAGCTGATTCCCCTGGAACTTGGGCCGTAATGCTCAAGTTTTGATGTTTAGTCCTTTTGAGCCTCTCCACTCTGCTTTTTCTTAAGGATGTTATAAGCTGACATTCTCGCGGCGAAGGGTAGAGAGAAGTTCGAGGCGTCATGTGGGCTTCAAGGAACCTGACCGTCTATTCTTTAAGCCTAAGTTCTTGGCTAGAATGATGGAGTCTCTTCTAACCGCCAGCCTGAACACTTTGAAATCAAAGGTTTATGAACCTTATTGGACAGGAACTGAGGAGTTCTATGTCCAGTTAGAGCTCTCAAGTACTACATAAAGAACACAGGACACTGCGTGATGGTCATTGGATATTTATGGTGGTCTGTGGCAACCAGTTAAACCTGTAATCAGAAGAATGCGCTGGCGCATTCTTCATTGAGGGCGTCGATGGGACGCACCTCTAGTTGCTGTGACTCCAACTTCAGTTGTTGAGAGTTAACGCTCACGAGGTGAGGCAGTTGCTACCTCCATGGCGTTCAGAAAATATGGTACTCAGTGGTATTTTGGTGCCACATTTTGTAGAAAGTCAATTCTGGTATTCACACCTCTGCACTCTCAGCAAGATGTTTAGGTAGCATGCAGAAATTGCTTTTACTGAGACCCTTACATTGCTGCTTCAGCAGCATGGGGACAGGGGTAACTCAGTCTATCCCTTTTCAATTGTTGTTTTTGTGGTTGTTGGGTGGGCTACTGGAGGCAGTCTTCCCAATCCTTACCAATTCTTGCTTTAGGTGTTGGATTAGGTGGTTAGTGTGCTCTTTTGTCCTCTTTGTGTGAACATGATCTAGTCACATTGTGGTCGCCCAGTTACAGATCATCCCAGAGTCGCCAGCTATATGAGTCACTACCTGCGCTGGGGTCTCTAGTAAAGCAGAAGCAGACTAGAGTGACAGTAACCACTCCAGTGGCCTACGCTATCGAATGGAACCAAATAATTTTACCAATAATTGGTTTTTCTAATTCTTGGCTGCTCTCCACCTGCCCCCTCCAAGGTGGTATTCAGCTATATATATATCCTGGCAGGTAAGTCTCATGAACAAAATGATATTTAATGATAAAGCAAAGTTTGTTCATACACCTAACTTGAGATATATATAAACTACTCCTCCTCCCCTCAGGAACAGTGGCGTTAGAAAATCTGAATAGAAATGGGAATGGTTCCTGATACACTTCCCAGCGTGAATGAGTATAACACTGACCGGCCACTGCGTGTACTGAAATTTGAAATTCTGTCAGGACCTTGGAGGAATATGGCTATATATATCTGCCAGGTAAGTATGAACAAACTTTATTTTATCATTAAAATATCATATTTCTGCTGTTAGAAATGCACTATAAATTATCGTTCTTACTATAAATTATGGGTAATGACAACATGGATGAAACTCAACCATAAATAAAATTGGAGAAAATAATTTTAATCAAGACTATAGACAGAAGAACACAAAATTACAAGCCCTTTCACACCAATAAAAAATAAATACGTAAGCTTGTATTGTGGCAAAATCAAATTTAATGTGACGAATCTTGATTTTTTTTTTTTTACATAAAACAAACATGCCCCAAATGGCCAATGTGTCTATTAACGAAAAAATAGGTAAATTAATTTCTGATGAACTAAATATTAATTTATGTTCGACTTAAAACACTTAGTGTAGCAATAACCTTGTCCCACCCTATAAATAAAAGTATCAAGAGATTCATTTATGTAACTAGAAGCAAGAAGGCTCTCTGAGCTGAGTTCATCTGTGAAATAAACTTCTCAACGGTGGATTTCAACCGAAACATTGAAGCGCTCACAATTATAATAAAGCAATATAAGAATATATACAGTATTATTGGATACAGTGAAATAAGGCAAAACATTTTAAAAGCTCCATGGAAAAGATGCATATTCATTATGTTGATGTTTGTGTACAGTAATACGATATTAATATGCGAAATATCGAGTACAGTATAATGTAGGCTAGTCTACCGTATATGTATATGGTATACCATAGAGTAGGCTAAGCTAATTCTTGTTTGTTCAATTTCTGTTTATATTGAATTATCATAAGTCAATCTGCATGAACCTCCAGAATTAGCTGATAATAATTACTATACCATTTATGTACAGAGAATACTTTATAGTGTAGGCTGAGCTACCATTATATATCTATACATGGTCACGAATGTGTCTACAGGTATAAATGAGCCATATTCAAGATACGTTTTTCAAAGCAAACGATGGTTTTTTTGGAGACCTATTTATCGTAATTAGGGGATATTACCAGGTATAAGCATTTTATAGATTTTTTTGTGCAGTATCAAAATAGGCAGTTCTAAGTATTTTTAGAAGGGTTTTAAGTATTCACGGATTTTAGCTTTTCGAGGGGAGGGCGTGTGATACGCATCCCCCACGAATACTGGGGGGTTTACTGTACAGTATATGACAGATTTCACTCTTATGAAACATATTATGTCCTTATTGTATGCAGTAATCATGATTTTGCTTTGAAATAATAGATAAATGTGGAGCATGTTAGGTTGCCAGTTGGTGAATCTTGAATGAAATCCTATGCAATCATGTCGTATCACTTACGAGCATAGCTGTACCATATCCCATATCGCTGGAGCATGCAGGAAGTATAGGATCCCTATTGGACTAGAGAAGATTATTCCATGTTCAGTACACCGCAGTCAGTTCAGAGAGTTCCAGTTTACTTCCACAATGGGTAAATCTTATGTAAAGAATGAAGGTTTGTATTTGTGTGGGACCATAGCAAATTTTAAAAGGTATTTTTCCTAACATATAAACCTGAGTTCTTTACATGAATGGCCCACCTCAGCCACCCTTCTCATCTGGCACCTGGAACAAAGGCAAAGTGGAGTTCGGACTGACAGGTGGGCAGGGCTTGCCCATACCTGTCTATAGAGTAGTTAGCTACCTTGTCAGTAAGTTTTAATGGCCTTTCCAGCTCGTGTTTGCAAGTTGAATCCTTATGTAAAGAACTTCAGCTTTGTATGTTAGAGAAAAATATAAATTACTTCTAAAATTTGCTATTTTATATTGGCTTAAAGAAATGTTTAAGTTGAAGTAACATTTCTTCCAACAGAGAAAATTCGGATCATATCTCACCTATTAGAGTAGTTTCTCTGTGGAACGTATATATGCACGCATTATTTGTGGAAAATTCACCTATTTGCAGTATTTTTCACAGAGAAATATTCAATAATTACTTAGTTTTCATATCATTTTCGTGACTAAATGAACTTTTTGTGATAAAACTATTAAAATATTCAGGTATAAGCATTTTTAGAGGGTTTTTTGGTGTTTTGAACTATTAAAATAGGCAGTTATAGGCATTTTTAAGAGATGTTTTAAGTATTCACAGATTTTAGCTATTCGCGGGGCGGGGGCCGGTTACAATAGTGGTACACATCCCCCGCAAATACCGGGGGTTGACTGTAATTGTGTTTATTCTGGTTGCCAAATTGAACTGGGAAAAATCTTAACAAAAATTGGCTTTTTGTTGCAGACTAATTAACAAAACATTGTTTGTTTTTGCAGACTACTTCTCCACTAGCATCAGTATTTATTGCTGTTCAGCACAATGCTTCAGATATTGAAACAGCCGAGGCACCGATGACTTACACTTACGGCAGCCGTGACTTTGCTGCAGTGTTCTTTATTATCCATTTCCCATTGTTATGCATACCATCATCCAGGAGTATGTTTTGGATGTAAGTATGTTGTGGTTGAATTTTAATTGTTTAGACTTTTAATTGCTTAAACTCTACATTATACCGGTAAAAGCTGATATAAAACTGTTTGCAGTTAGGATGACTGAATAGTGTTAAATAAATGCTTTTGTTTCTATTCAGAAACAGTTTACCAATGTATGATCTCTAACATGACTAAAAAGTTTGCTTAATGCATATGCAGTAATTATCATCATCATCGTGAACAATTTTATGGCATTACGTATGAAATGAGTTTTCTCTGTTCTGTTACGCACTCTTTCTGCCTGAACTCTTTATCAGGTGTAGGTCTTCATCTGTCCTTTCTTTCCAGGATTTCTTGACCATCATACTGTTGCATTACTGCTGTATATACTGTCCTTTGACCAACTGTTCTTTACCCTTCTCGTCCTCACCATCTTTGAGATCATAGTCTTTATTCCAGCCTTTGGATGCCACAGCTCTGCCAATCTCATTTACAGTAGGATGATCTTACTGCGCCCCCAGCCATGAAACTATCGCTAGTGCTCACTCCTTTTTCAAAATTCCTCATGCATATGCATTATCATTATTTTTTATATTTAGTAATGTTGGCCCACACAGACTTTTTCTAAAGCCATTTCAAGCATATAGAGTTTGGGAAAATAATTAATACTGCTAGTAAAGACAATGAAAAGAGTTATAGGATATAGTTTTTCATTTATATTAAATTTACACTCGAGCATGCTTACAGAGTATTTAGTCATGTAAATATAAGCTAAAATACCGAACTATAGTTTGAGGTTTTTGTTGTGAGTTTATTGTATGCCAACAGGGCATCATAGGATTTTTCAAAGTTTGACACTGGGATGAGTTATAACTTAATTTTATAGTGGTCACATTCTTGGATTTTGAGGCATGGGTAACCGTTAGAGATTGGAAGTTGTTGGGGGGAGTCCATATGACTCTTTGAAGCAAGTGATTGTATTTCAATGCTAGTTTCATTAAATGTGCATATTTTTCCTTAACATTATTACAGTAATTGAGTTCAGGGTATTTATGCTTACAGTCTAATACATGTGTATCCAGAGTTCTCTTCTAGGCTAAGTAATCAGATCTTGGTTTAGAGAGAGAAAGTTTGTTACTATCCGTTTGAATCTTGGTATTAGGAGTGTATCAAGTTTATGTTGCCTAGGTTCTGTCAGTGGAGCAAATTTTTCCAGGAACATTTCAAGATGAAGCTTATTTTCTGTATGTAATTACTGTAAAGTTCATTGATTTTAGTGATATTGATTTTCTTTGATTTGCACAAAATAAACAAGAAACTTCATTTGTCAAAAAGTAAGCATAGCAAGTTCAACGAAAGTGGCCAGCTGTTGATTTTTACTGCTGTATCTGCTGCTTGAGCCATCAACATTCTTATAAAGTAGGTATTGCCTCAGGTTTTTAGTTAGTTACCTTTATGTATCAGAAGAGGAAAATGTAATTTAAATAACTTCAGTCTGTAGGTCACATATATATCTCAAACATACAAAGTACAGTAATCCTTCAGTTATCTGAATAGCCATTATTGAGAACCCAACATTATCCAACACACCTAGACCATGGACCAAAGCCCCAACGATACATGGTATACAGGGTGTAACAGGAGTTTATGCAAATATTTTGGGAAACGAAAGAAAAAATCATTCTGAGCAGAAAATGTTTTATAAACATATGCATTTTAAGGCTTCATTTGTCAGTGAGGTGAATTTTAAAAATAACTGTTATCGTTGAACGGGCAGGTAGGCTGGCACGTACTGGATGTCGGAGTGAGTAGTCAGAGATATGGGGGTAGGGGGATGGAGCTGATCAATTCACTTGTTACTCAGAACAGTCTCGCTTTTCTACCAAGATAAGTGAGCGTGTCCAGGTTACGTGTGTCATTCCAGATTCATTTTGAGAACAAGAAACTGGAGACAGTGCCTTACTGTTCCAGTAATGTGGAATATGCAGATAAGATGTTTATTTATGGGTTTTGCAACAGTTCCATTTCTAGGTTACACAGTTGTGAACTCCACTGTCATACAAAAAATGAAATCAGTGATTAGGAGGATGTGAATAAAATACTTCCAAATCAAATGTATTGTTTACATACTGAACAAAGGGGAAAAAATGCATGCATCATTGAAACCTCCCACTCCATCAATGGTATTTAGTGGACTCTGATAAAGAAAAGAAAAGCCAGCCTAATGGAATCTCCCCTCCATCAAAGATAGGCCTATTCATTAAACTCCAATCAGATTTAAAAATGTTATCAAAAATCTCTCCATCTCCATCAGAAGTATTCATTACACACCAGTCAAAGGAAAAAAATGCACCTATGAAAACACTTTCATCTCCATCAGATTAAAAAGAATGGGAACATTATGGAAAACTCACTTTCTACATTCTTTCCTGTCAAGGAAGTGGCCTACTGTATTCATATAGTAATTGAAAAGAAAGGGATGGCCTGACATTGTTCGGAAGTGCAGTATCCTCCCTTACTACATTCTCTTGTTATCATGATTACTGTCACTATCACTCAGTCAGCACTGGGCATAGTCTAGTCCTGAATCACAATTCATCCATTCCATGACAAGGCAGCAGGACAGTTTGTGCTAGAGGTTCAGCGATCACGAAATAAATGTTGCCAAACCAATATTTAACTCTTGATATGTAAAGCTAATCATTAAAATACATTATATGAAGTCTGTTCACAGGTGAATTACTAGTTGAAGGGACTGTAATGTTACATTTTACATAATTTCAACTAAAACGGCAGGCTAAATTTCAAAATTCGTGCCAGCGATTCAATTGTTTTAGTGTAGGTGACTAGTCCCCCCCACTAACGGGGTAATACTAGGAATGACTTGGCAGACAATCCCATTCTGTTTCCTGCCGGTCTCAGTGTAACATCAGATTTTTTCATTATTCGCTGGTTACCACAACGGGATTTTGTTGAAATGCTATCGCAGTTCCGTGTGCCCGCCTTCAAACTTCAAGCACTTGCAGGATCAATCAGCCGCATCTTTTGAATTGTCTTCTCCTGGTCACTTTGATGGAGATAGACCTCATTATTGAAGAATCTTGTCAAGAGTTTTTAAGTAAGTTGTCTTGATTTAACAGGAACCAGGGCTGAAAGATAGAAACTCACAAGTGTTGACCTAGAGACTTCTCGTTTTACGTCTTGTCCTGTCTTGTGCGGACAAGGACAGTTGAGATGAATTTAGATTTCCACTTTTCTGTAGAATCTCAATAGTTACAGCTGTGGTGCTCCTGTTCTACTATGAGTCATCTGTCAGCCAAAAGAATAACAACTGCTTTCAGATGGTCTGCAAACTGTGTAAGCGGAACATTATGGAATGAGCCTGCTGGGGACTCTATTGTCCTCCGAGACGTTAGTCAAGTTAGAGTTTTGCAATTCTTCCTCTGGTTTTCATCCAGTTTTGCAATTCTTCCTCCTAGTTTCATCAGACAGTTTGTAGTTCTTCCTCTAGTTTCATCGTTTCTGGAAGTTTCTGTATGAACACTAGCATCTAACTTTTCAAGTGGTTAAGAGATTTGCTTCATCTCATAGCCTTCCTGCTGTTTTGCTGTGCTTCCATCTGCCTCTTCGTCGATCCATCTTCTTTGGTATGACGATATCTTCTCTCCTGAACGTTCCCTTGTTGAAAGGCCTTTCTTGAGCTCCCATGAAGGGTGGCTGCTCTCTCTCGGGGCAGTACTTTTAGCGGTGCCCATTCCCAACGTCTGGAATCATTTTCAGACTCCCTGGTGCCAGTTTCAACTACTCTTTGATACCTGATCCCAGGCGATCCCAGCGCTATCCAGCCAGTAATAAGCTTTCTGCTGAGCATACAGCTCCATGCTAACATATTTCTGTTGAAGTATTTTGTCTATCAGCAGAAAGAATTTGTCAGAACCTGGCTTTGGACAAGGCCACTGTTATTCCAGGCCTTGTTTGTCTTCTCCGGACTTTTCAAGCCTTTTATAAACACGCCAGTTATTATTATTGCCATATACAGTGTCATGTTTCGGTCTGTCCGAAGTATTGTCCACGCAGGCGTTATCGAGTCCAATAAGTAATAGACAACTGTCAAGAGTCACTGGGGTCAGCGTTTAGTCCACACAGCTTTCTGCAAGTCTGCACGATGGTCTGCATGGTTGCTTGATTGCTTACGAGTCTGCAGGATCGTCTGCGGGTCTGTATGACCACAGTTCCTCATTTATCTTCGAATAGAGAATGAGACATGATCTAGTTTGGTACCTAAGCTTCAGCCTCTATGGCACTTGTCCTTGCTCCTCTTACCCTAGACCAACTGGGACCAGGATCACACCCAAGCCCATTGTTTTGTCCCAGGAGGCTAGTTTTAGTCAGACCCTTCAGAGGTGGATGTCTGAGCTTGGCTTTCCGGAAAGAAGTTCGCTCTTCGCCGAGACTAGTCTTAGTCGTCTTCTCAAGAACTTGATTTTATATCAGGGAGCCCATTTGCAGGAGTCGGGGCGTGTCCCCGGGAAAACGAAGCCTTCACATCTATGTCAGAGCTGAAAGCAATACTTAAGTCTCAGTGCTTCTCGTCCCTAGTTCACTCCATGTTTGTGGTAATCCATTTAGCCCAGACCACAGTCCTAAGTTTATTACTTTGAGGGAGAAGACTTGTTCACTTTCTCTGCTCTAACAGCAGGAGAACACAGTGATGATCAATCAAGTGTTTTAGTCACCGATTTTCAAGCGACTAAAGTTCTGGTGGATGAAGCTTGTTCTTTCTTCCTATTGGACCTTGATTCCCCTGGTCTTTCGGGTTCTGTGGAATCTATGGGGCAGGACGACTTTGGACCAGTTTTACCACATTAAGAAATCTTAGTCTTCCTCTCTTGTGTTCTCCAGCTCCAGACCCTATAGCATGGGCAGCGGACTCCATGCTCCAAGGTTGACCCTTCAGAACCCTACCCCTTACGCTCTTTGACATAGTCAATGAAGTACTAAACAATTTTTAACCTCATCACAATACAGTGACTCCTTTTGCTATTCTGAACCATGATATGATGTCTTCCTGAACCTGCCACGGATGGTGAACCTTCCAAGACTACTTCCCAGTCTGTATTTACTCAGTCAGCTTCACACTTCAGGAATGCACCACCGAGGATGGTACGCCACCCAGAGGACCTGCACGCTTTTGGAGCTTATCAGAGCGAGGGTTTTTCAAGAGCGTGCGTAGAGAGACCATTGCTAAATGCAGTCGTCACTTCTTCTTGCCCGTCTATGCCAGACTGGCGTTTTTCGTGAGATTTATTCTCAGACTCCTTGTCGTTATTTCGAGACATCAGTGGCCTAATGGTGGAGTGCCTCTTTAAGGAGATCTTGTCTCTCCCATATTCCATCGTTAAGGGGTATCGAGCCACGTTTAACTCGGTAATAAAGTTAGCTCATTTACCCTTGAACCTTCTAACCAAGAACGAGGACTCTTCAAGTCCTAATTCCGTTTTTTCTGTCTTAAGAATTAAGGGAAGATAAGTCATTCTTGGCTCAGCTGAGCAATCTCTTCAAGGCACTTCAACTTCAAGCTCCCAGGCTCTTCCTCGCTGGACTTTCAACTCATCTGACTCTGGCCACACCCTGGTGCCAGCTCTTGCTCCGAGCACCTGGGAGTGTCAGACAGCTCCCGAGCAATGCCTCTCCAGGCACCCAGATCATCTGAGCATCATCTTAGAGCACCTGGCGCCAGCTACGGTACTGGTCGTCTGGTGCCAACTCTCCCCTCATATTTGGCTTTTGGGAGAATAGTGAGCTCTTTTCCAGTTAGACTTTCAGGTATTGCCTGAGCAGGATTGGAAGAGCAGGGCCTTCCATATATCCTTAGTGTTTTGGCAAAAACAATATGTCTTTCTTCCCAAAAAGGATTTTTATAAAATTTGTGAGACTGCTCCCAGGTTTCAGGAGAGCAGTTTGCCCACTGCTTTTAAGTAGGCTAAGCATCAGAACAGCTTCTACCTCATTAGCTTTCAAGCACAGGATGCCTCTTACTTCCATTCTGCGATTGACCTACTGGATGTGTAATCGATCTTCGCTTCTCACAATTTTAATTAAAACTGTTAGAATTTTTGCAGTTCCTTGTGAAGTATTAGTAACTGGCATGGTGTCACAGAAGGAAGCATAGGATTTTATCCTACTGTCTCTTCACCTTATAATGAAGTGTTGAGCTTGAGGAGGCTGGGGTTTTTGGGGGAGAGTACAAGATACCCAGAGCACCCACCACCACTCTCAGGGGATGTGTTGTGATTTTTCTTCATTGTAGGTGATGATCTTGTCTGGTGGTTTTCTTTGGTACTGCGCCCAGGGCAAGGACCCTTTTAAAGTTTCGCTAGCCATTGGATAACTCCTTGAGCTTCATAACTTCACTGATGCTGTGTTAGCAATCGGATGTCAGCACGCTACAAAGCTCCCACTTAAGTAGAGGCACTCCTTGGCTTTACCACCATCCCACTACAAGTTAAAATGAGCACCAACCAGAGGCATTATTCTCCCACAATGGCTCTCGTGACTGAGGAATGACAAGCGTTGTCTTCAATGCTAGCAACTTTTCCATTTCAATCCATTTCATGACTTGATGTTTTGGAATATAATTTGTCCATGTATCCCACCTCATGTCAGTATGGGATTCAGCCATGTAATTACTTGGTAAGTTACTTATATAAAAATGTAATTTTTATAATAAAGTTTTACCAAGTAGATACAGAATGGGAGCCCATCCTCCTCCTATCTGATGGACATGGGGCACAAATAGAATTGAGATTGTCCGCTAAGTCGTTCCTGGTATTCCGTTAGTGGAGTGGGCGGACTAGTCACCCACACTAAGCGTGAAGTGCCAGCAGAATGTTGAAATTTAGCCATACGATCGTGAATTATAGATGTAATTACTTGAAATCCTCTTGGGCCTGTTGAGCTGCAGTTGGGTGCTGAGATCCAGTTTCTTAGGCCGATAGCCAGTGGGGGACAGGTCCCAATGCCCATGACATGTGGCCAGTGTGTCGTTTGGCCCACTGTTTAACTCCCCAGCCTGAGGGCTGGTACTTATTCTCCTAATGAGCCTCTCGGGTTTTTTCGGACCGTCTGACGGGCTGCGGTTGTGCGATGCTGCAGTCTGAGCCATCGGGTGGTGGCGGCCATTTGAACCTGGGCCTTTGCTCATGACAGAATCATACCACTGCTATGTATACGATCACTTCTTTCAAGTCTTACAATTGAATTGCAGTTCACACACACACGACTTTTCACGGAACCTAACTAATTGGCATCACATGATTTTTTCTGAGCTGAAATTCTTGAAAACCTTGCAGAAGTGGTCATGTTTAATTTTTAGTAATTTATAAATTTCATACTTTTATATAATGTAAAATCTGTATGAAAATGCGTTCAATAACTTTATGTGTCAAATCTGTATGAAAATGTATTACAGTATTTTATTTTTGTACATTCATAAATATGATGCAAAGTTAATTTCAGAACATTCAGTTAGTGTACTTTTACAAGATGTGATACCCATTTGCAAAGTTACTGCACTTTTCAAGATGATGCCTGCAGAAATGCTGTTTTAATGTTTAAGTACCCAGTACATTTATAAGTTTCATGCTTTTAACTGTAAAATCGATATGGAAGATTTATATTTTATGTTTTTGTACACTAAATATCATACAAGTATTATGTCCCGCATAAAGAAAAGCTTTGTCACTGGGACGGCTTTACATGACAGCAGAGATGAGGTTTCAATCGCTTTCGTTTGATAAAATGAATTCGTTATGTAATATGAAAGATGTAACTAAAAAGTTGTATAAGTGTCATTCTTGAAAATTACTTTGTTAACCTCAGAGAAAGAAAGTGCTGGTGCAATCTGTATATGCATGTAATTGCAGCACGTTCAGTTGGTGTGCTACAAGATGTGATGCCAATCACGAAGTTACTGCACTTTTCAAGATGATACCCCTGCAGAAAATATGTTTAATTTTTAAAAAGTACTGTTTTTATAAGTTTACGTGTTTTAGGTGTAAATCAGATAGTAGAGATTTGTATTTATTTGCACATAAATACAATGCAAAGAAGTCACGTTACTGTATTATGCCTTACATTTGCCAAGCCTCCACCTCATGACCTGGAATGGGGTTTTCAGCTGTAGCTAGTTTGATGAAAATGAATTCATTAACATACTAAAACATATCAAGAGACATAACTAAGAGTTGTATTAGTGTCGTTCTGTGAAAATGACTTTGTTAACTTCAAAGAAAAGTGCTAGTGCATCTGTATTACTGTACAAAATAAAGCAGTAAATTAACTATTATGAAACCCCAATCTCATCGACAAAACGTATCTGGCTTGGGCAATGACGTAGGCGCCATAGAGACATGCCATTGGCTACAAGAATAAGAGGTAGCCAGTCACAGAACCAGGCCAGGTTGCCTACTGTTAGAATAATGTCAGCATCAGTTATAACTAAAGCAAGTGCGTATCTCGTGCGGTTGTGAGAAGTGTGCTCAGTACTGTATTTCCAGTGTTTTTAGTTTTAATAATCAGATGCCCTAACGTCCGCTCCTTCTAAAGCTCCTAGCAGTCTTCCTAAGCAGAGGAAGGTGACCATAGAAGAAAAATAAATCTTTAAGATATGTGAAATCTGGTCAGACTGCTTCCAAGCATAGGGTGGCAGTTAGGGATGAATGAGAGCTCATAACATACTCTATAAGAAGAAGAGGTGAAATTCTATAAGAAAAAAAGAGTGGAAATTCTATAAAGAAGAAAATTCAAATTCGGAAAAATGGTCTCCAAGAGCTACCTCAGTAAGGAAATGACAGTTCCACGACCAAGAGAGATCCAAACATTGTGAATGGAATCTGCCTTTGGGTATGGATGAACTGCCAGTAAAAGAACATCCTGCAGGGAAATGTATTTCGGGAGAAGGGTTTGCAACTTTATAATAAGATTGTTGAGGAGGGTACAAAGGGCATGACCAGGAACATCAACATCACCAGACTTTGGAGATTTTCAGACCAGCAGGGGTGGTTTGACAAGTTGCAAAACATTTTAACATCAGGAGTGTGAAGCTGCAGAAGAGCTATCGGAAACCTTCAAAGGAATCATCCAGGAAATGGGATACAGGTCTTCAACATGGATGAGACTGAGCTGTTCTGGAGAATGCATCAAGAACATACCCTGATGAAGGGGGCGAGGGCCAAATCCTGGATTTAAGGCGCAAAAAGACAGAATCACACTCATCATGTGTGGGAATGCTGCCGGTCACATGCTCAAACCAGGCGTGATTCATAAGTCTGCAAACCCCAGGGCCCTCAAAAATAAAAATAAGAATACCCTGCCTGTCTACTGGATGCATAACCCAGGCCTGGATAACCAAAGTCTTAGCATCCCAACTGGTTTCACGGTGTTTCATCTAAAGTGAAGGCGATACCTTTCTGACCCTAGGCCTTGAATTTAAGTTGTTGCTTTGATCTTGGACAATGCTGGAGGCTTACAGATCTGTCGCATGATGGTCAGTGCAGATCAGGTCTTCCTGCCAACACCACCTACCATACAACCTATGGACAAGGCGTGATCCGTTGCATTTAAGGCCCTCTACACACGTAACATCTGCAACACCTGGTTAATGCAATGGATCTTGATGGGGACTTCACCTTGAAAACATATTGGAAGACATTCACCATAGCATCGGTACCTTTCAATAATTCAATCTGCTCTCCAAGATGAAGGAAAACACTCAATGCATGCTGGAAAAAGCTGTGGCCAGATGCAGTCCATGACCTGAGGCTTCTTGCCCGGAGAGATTCACAATGGGGCTCTGTCAACAGGAGGCTGTGAAACTGGCAAAATTGGTTGGGGGAAGGATTTGCAGTTGCGAAGAAGAGTCAACACTCTCGCCGATGCCTCTGGCCCCTGACATGATGATTTACTTGAGCCAAGTCAGCCGTGAAGGAAGAAATTAGCTCAAAAAGAACAAAGAGGATGATGGGGTCTTTCAGCTGATGCGTCTTGGGATAATCCCTGAGGCACAACAGCAGGTGGTATCATAGGCCTATATAGAAGAGTGGGATCCGCAGTTTGAACCTGCTCTGAAAACAAAAAATGCAATAGATTCAGCCATGGAGACATACAGAACCCTCTACCAGACAATGAAAAAACAGCAGCAGCAGAGCAAAATAACTTGGTTCTTCAACCCAAAACCCAAACCTTCGCAAGAACCCCCACCTCAAGAATCCCCGGCAAAAGTACCTGTAGTCCTGGCAGAAGAGTTTCCTCTATCTGAAGAGGAGGACTCTTATGAGCTGTAACTCCTCAAGTACGCTGTGCAGTCATATCATTGTCATTCATCGGACTGCACAGCTCATTCATCATCACCTTCAAATCAACATTCATCACTGGTAGTACCCATGCCTGTTTTTATTACAGTCCAATATTTTTAATCGTCAAAGTCTCTCTCTCTCTCTCTCTCTTCTCTCTCTCTCTCTCTCTCTCTCTCTCTCTCTCTCTCCTACTCTCTCTCTCTCTCTCTCTCTCTCTCTCACATATTTTACAACTTATTATTTCCTACTCATCGTCATTACTAGTACAAGATATAATTTAAACTGATTGAATTTTACCTGTACTGTACTACCTTCTCACAGTTTATTGTGTACACGTTTCGATATTTTATTCAATGTGCCTCTGTTATGACTGTGGCTCCAAGGCGTTTTACCTAGTAGCGCAAAGAAAATGACTTTTACTCTAGTGAAAAGAAAACGGCATCTCCCATGAATTAGGGGTGACATTGTATCACGATACACACCTACTGTAAATCGTATTATGAAACTGTGCAGTACTCAATTTTATGTATACATTTACTGTATTTCTTTTTAAAGATGCAATAAGCTAAATTTTAAATAAATTACACTAACTTTAGTTCATTTAAAAGTTAGCTTAATACTTTAGGAGCATGATTGAGTGGCCATATTTAGTGCCAAACTCTGGAAGTAAATGTTATTAGCATTTTTAAAGACCATGCCAAACTTAGTGAGGATTCAGCTTGAGGGCTCTGGAACCTAACCTGCGTGTAAGTTAGAGGTATGTATACATGTTTTTTTAATATCTCTTTGCATTTTTCTCTGCAAAATTACAATTGTAGCTAACATACTATCATAAAAGATAAGGACCAAAATCAATAGCAATCCCAGGGTATATTTATGAGCAAGTAAATAATAAGATATGCTTTGGATGGAATGGGCAATACGACTACCATCAAGCTCAAGGCACACTAGTCCCCCTCTCTCCTGTGTGAGCTACTACACAGTTGCCATAAGTCATTTAATAGACCATTGAAGTGTTGTGAACATCTTTCCAGCTAAATTTATCCAAATCATATGGCGTATAATATTATACTCATATGGAGTTAAACCCGTCCATACTCAAAACACCAGTATAAATCATCATATGATGATGCCGTCCATAAGGAGCTAAGTCTTTTGATAATCAGGAACATTAAAAAGATAAACAGTATACTCGTATGTTGTGTAGATGTTAATTATTAGGGATTTCTCATACTTGACCAATGTTTTCCTGCTTCATCAAATAATAATGTACAGGCAGTCCCTTGGTTACAGCTGTCTCTGTTTATGTCATTCCGACTTGATGGGGCTTGGCTCACAGTTCTGTTAACCTGATTTTATGGTGCCGTACCCGGGTTTATTGCTCTGTAACCCGGTTGGTGCTGTAAGCGCAGCGCCATTAATTCCCATTTTATTATTATGATGTTCTGGTTTACGGCATTTTTAGTTCTGGTGCACTGTCTGGAACAGAACCCTGTTGTAAACTAGGACTGCCTGTATTTCTTTCATTAATATTGGGCTAATGCTCCGCCCAGGTGTTATTTAAGTTCTTGATTGGAGGGTAGCTAGAGCTCTTGGCTAGCAGCTGTGGCCAGAGTTCAAGTCTCTGACACGGCCAATGAAAATTAGAGAATTGTTTCTGGTGATAGAAGTTTGCTCTGCGTCTGTGTAGTTGGATTACTGCAATAAGCTGTAGGTCCCGTTGCTAGGTAACCGATTGGTTCTTAGTCACGTAAAATAAGTCTAATCCTTCGGGCCAGCCCTAGGAGAGCTGTTAATCAGCTCAGTGGCCTGGTTAAACTAAGATATATTTAACTTATATTTATTCATCTGTTAGTCTGTGGGAGAATTAAGATTAGGTTACTAATCAGCATTGTTATTGATTCATATAGAATTAATGTAGCTTTTGGCTTTTAATTATACATTACTGTACTTTAAGACTTTGTAAAACTACAGATTAAAGATATACTCTTAACAAATTATGTATCATTTCAGCGATAATGTCATAACAGATATCACAGCATTATGGTCAGATTACCCAACTGGACATGCCCAGATGTCATTTATGTTGAAATTTTACTTCATCATTCAAATGTCTTATTGGTTGCATTGCTACCCTGAACTGTACTTCCAAAAGGTAAGGAATGGTAGGCCTGTGCACCTTTTTAAATGGAATAAATTCATTGTTTGAAAGAAATTTGTCTAGAGCTTTTTTTTGTGTGTGCATTCCATTATACGGTATATTGTTTCTTGAATTTATAGGTACGTTGTTGCCAGTCACCTTGCATGTAAGAAAACCGTTCAAATTTGGAGCAGATCATGTATTACTATTACTTTTTCTTTTGAGTATTAAAGTGTTCATTTTGTGTAATGTTGAAATCCCTGGTTTCTTTCAGACCAAACGTGATGAAATTCCAGGCAGAGTACAACATGCAACATTGTATTTAATCTTTTGTGTAGCTGCTTATGTTTTGAAGTAAGTAGGTTTTGATGGTTGCTTTTTATAAGTGAAATTAGAATATGTGATTCATGTAATTCAATTTTGTTTCTACGTAAATACAAACCTTCATTTTTTACATAGCATTTTGCTTGTAAAAGCGAGCTGGAACAGCCATTCAAATTTATTGACAAGGTAGTCAACTACCAACATGCAGGGGAAAGCCCTGCCCACCTGCCATTCTACACCCCACTGCTACTAGATGCCATCGAGTCCAGATGTCTTTCGTGACTCTCTGCCTGACTTATGCTATTTGGACTTCTTTTAATTAATTTTTTTTATTAAACTTAAGTATTACGTTTCCTTTTTTGTTATTGACTGTTTGTATTGTATTTTCAAACCCATCGGTCAAGTAAGCCTTCTTGCGTGGAATGAAGTTTGTGTTCTTGCTGCTATGAATACTGTGTCATTGGAGACGTAATGGCTTCTGTTAGTTACATAACAGCTGTTCATCCTTTGATATGCTTGCTAATATATTTACCCTTCAGGTACATTAGATTTAGCCACTTGGAGGTCCGTGACAGTAGGGTTTGACTTAAAGTAATCTTGTTGTCACACCCTCCTTTTTATTCACTGGAAATAGGCAAAATAGCCTTCTTTCTTTCTGTACTGTGGCTTAGTCTTTGTGATTTCGACTGCTGCAGATGAGGCAAGTTTTGACAGTGGTGGAAGGCGGTAGAGATGTTCTCCTTCGTTTCATCATCATTAGCTACATTGTTCTTTTGACTTGGATGCCAGTTTAGTTGGGGGGGGGGAGGAGTCTGCCCCATGTTAGAAGGCTTATTAAACTTCTTTCAGTGTGCTTAATGATTCACAGGTGTTCTCCCTATCTTTCCTTAGTCAGGCAACCGGGTTGATAGGAAAATGCTTTGGTTCTCATACAGCGAAAGGTTTGGATGGCCTGTTAATGCTGTTTAGTTGCCTCCGAATTCTCAGTTTTGAATTGAGTTTTCAGGAAACAATGAACCGCTGTTCCTGGTTCTCCCATGGTCAGACAGCCATGGTGACCCATCTGTCTCTGGCTCTTTGAGGCCATTAGAGAGAGATTGGCATGACCTGGTCGTGTGGCTTAGACACAATTGGTGGTTTCAATATTCGGAGTGGGTTGTTCGGTAGTGACAGGGTTTGTAGGGTTCTCCATTGCCTCTGATCTTCCTCTTTCGATACTTGTGAGTGGAGGAAGAAGAGGGCTACTGTGTTTGCTTATCCCAGTAGGAATCCCAGTAGGAAGTCTTGGTAGGCTTCCAGCATTTGGTCCTTTTCTGAGGAAGAGGATTGATTGACTCATACTATGGTACTGTTGCACCAGCGGTTTAATGCATGAATGCAACCATTGTCCCAGGCCCAGCTGGTCCCTGGGCCAGCCAATACCCAAACAACCATTATGCTGGGGACCCTGAAACCCAGGGGTGCTGGTCTGGCCTAGCTAGCCAGGCTATCTAGGCCAGCCAGGGTACCTGTACTACTGTTACAGGATCCTTGGCTTGTGGGGTCCAGTAAAGTGGCATCCAGACTTAGGGGTCATTTCCCCCTTCCTTCCCTTCTTTTCTGTAGAAGTTTGTCCTCTAGGAAGGTTCAGCATGATCAAGGATAACCCTTGCCCATGTTTTTATGAGTGACTGCGCTCTGCATGACCCGTGGGCTTGTTGTCAACTTGGTTTGACTACCTTGTGTGGCTTGGCTCTCTTGGCAGAGGCCTTGCTTCTACTGAACAAGGCAAAGGTGCAAGGGATTGTTTCACTTTTTTTTTCCAGAGGTGTAGCATTGGGGTGAGGATAGGAACTTCACACTCATCCCGAGTTTTTTACGAGGAAATATCTACTCGTATTGGTCTTCAAACCGAACGGGTTATAGTACACCCAGGTGGAGAGCAATCCTGTGGGAGTTTATGAAATAAATGGGATACAAATTTTGACAAAGCACTTGCTAATTGATGTATATTTTAGTTGCTATGACTTTTGTTATGTCCCAATCTACTAGACTGTCCCTGTAACACTTCAACAATACCATTAACATAACTATTGACCCTCAAAATATAGGGGTAGACACCTCATTTGCTTTCCCATATTGAATACTAATGGAAATATTGCGGAAAAACGATTTTCCCATAATGGCTGCACCAATTTGCATACAAAACATACGTGGGACATTTTGATCATCTGTTAATAAGGCTTACCATTTTCTAGATGACTTTTGCTAAATTTTGGTACAATCTGCAAGTATATGTCAGGGGGGTGCATGGGAACCCTATCCAGCTCCTCAACTATATAGACTATGAACAGTTTGCTAAGAGTGCCATCCAAGAAGCCGTTCCCAATGCGATATTCAACCAGTGTTCTCTCACTTGTTGCAAGATGTATATCAGAGGGATTACAGACAAAATATCAGAGTGATGCTGAGTTTGCTTTCAGAATTCACATGCTATCAGGGGCTACCATTCGTTCCACCCGAAAATGTTAATAATGCATTTGAAGAATTGAAGAAATTATGCCCGAAGATACAGATCCAGTACTCAATCATTTTGAGGTTGGTTATGTTGTGAAAGCGCACCGCCATAGTAACGCCACGTTTTCCAATAAACAAGTGCGATATGCGCCAGCATGCTGTTGATGACCTCCCACGTATCAACAGTACTTTAGAAGGTTGGCGTAATCATCTTCAATCAAGCATTACTTTGACATTCGAGCATATGGGAGTTTCTACATGCGCTGAAAAGAGCAAACACTCAGCCAGTTAGGCAGAAGCCAGAATGTTTGCAGGACATCTACTTCATCCAAGAAGAATTATATCAAGATTTGTCCATCAGAACTGCAATATTGTGGAAGGTAATGAGAACCACGAAGTGGAAGATTATATAAGAGTAATAACACATAATTTGCAATTTTGATTAACATTTCTCCATTCATAAAATATAATTTTACCATTATTTAGACACACAACTATCCATTGCTGATACCTTTCCTACTTTTTGATCCATAAATTTTATATACAAACAACAGGACTTTTATGTATCTATACAGTATATCAGTCCAATATTCAAAATCCAGGTAAATATAATCCTTATTCTTAAACGAATTTGTTATTATTGTACTATTTGTTTTACCTTAGTTAAATATCTTATCCAGAGAATAGCTTTCTTGGTGGCAGTTATCAGAATGGCAGTTGTCCTAGTGGCAGTTATTGGAGTGGTAGTTGTCTTGCGGCAGTTATCAAAGTGGCATTTGTCCTGGTGGGAGTTATCAGAGTGGCAGTTGTTCTGTGGCAGTTATCAAAAAAGCATTTGTCCTGGTGGCAGTTATCAGGGTGGAAGTTATCCTGGTGGCAGTTATAGAGTGGAAGTTGTCAAAGTGGCAGTTATCTGGGTTGTAGTTATCAGAATGGCAGTTGTCCTGGTGGCAGTTATCACAGAGACAGTTATCAGAGTGGCAGTTGTCCTGGTGGCAATTATCAGAGTGGTAATTATCAGAGTGGCAGTTGTCCTGGTGGCAGTTAGCAGAGTGGCAGTTGCCCTAGTGGCAGTTATGAGAGTGGCAATTGTCCTGGTGACAGTTATCAGAGTGCTAGTTGTCCTGGTGGCAGTTATGAGGGTAGCAGTTGTCCTGGAGGCAGTTAAAAGAGTGGCAGTTGCCATAGTGGCAGCAATCAGAGTGGCAATTGTCCTGGTGGCAATTGTCCTGGTGGCAGTTATGAAGGTTGCAGTTGTCCTGGTGGCAGTTATGAAGGTGGCAATTGTCCTGGTGGCAGTTATGAAGGTGGCATTTGTCCTGGTGGCAGTTGTCCTGGTGGCAGTTATTAGGGTGGAAGTTGTCCAGGTAGCAGTTGTCCCGGTGGTAGTTAGCAGAGTGGCAGTTGCCCTAGTGGCAGTTATCAGAGTGGCAATTGTCTTGATGGCAGTTATCATAGTGGCAGTTGTCCTAGTGGCAGTTATCAGAATGACAGTTGTCCTGGTGGCAGTTATTAGGGTGGAAGTTATCTTGATGGCCGTTATGAGGGTGGCAGTTGTTCTGGTGGCAGTTAGCAAGAGTGGCAGTTGCCCTAGTGGCAGTTATCATAGTGGCAATTGTCTTGATGGCAGTTATCATAGCGGCAGTTGTCCTAGTGGTAGTTATGAGGGTGGCAGTTGTCTTGGTGGCAATTATCAGAGTGGCAATCGTCTTGATGGCAGTTATATTGGCAGTTGTCCTGGTGGCAGTTATCAGAGTGGCAATTGTCTTGATAGCAGTTATGGTAGTGGTAGTTGTCCTGGTGGTAGCTATGAGAGTGGCAGTTATCAGAGTGGCAATTGTCTTGATGGCAGTTATCATAGCGGCAGTTGTCCTGGTGGCAGTTACGAGGGTGGCAGTTGTCCTGGTGGCAGTTATCAGAGTGGCAGTTGTCCTGGTGGCAGTTATAAGGGTGGCAGTTGTCCTGGTGGTAGTTATCAGAGTGGCAATTGTCTTGATGGCAGTTATCAGAGTGGCAGTTGATCTTGGTGCCAGTTATGAGGGTGGCAGTTGTCCTGGTGGCAGTTATCAGAGTGGCAGTTATTAGGATGGAAGTTGTCCTGATGGCAGTTATGAGGTTGGCAGTTGCCCTAGTGGCAGTTATCAGAGTGGAAATTGTCCTGATGGCAGTTATCCTGGTGGCAGTTAAGAGGGTGGCAGCTGTTCTAGTGGCAGTTATCATAGCGGCAGTTGTCCTGGTGGCAGTTATCAGAGTGGCGGTTGTCCTGGTGGCGGTTATGAGAATGACAGTTGTCCTGGTGAAAGTTATTAGAGTGGCAGTTGTCCTGGTGGTAGTTATGAGATTGACAGTTGTCCTGGTGGCAGTTATGAGGGTGGCAGTTTCCTGGTGATACTTAACAGAGTGGCAATTGTCCTTTTGGAGTTATCAGAGAGGCAATGGTGGCAGTTATCAGAGTGGCAGTTGTCCTTGTGGCAATTATCAGAGTGACAGTTGTCCTAGTAGCAGTTATCAGAGTGGCAATTGTCCTGGTGGCAGTTGTCAGAGTGACAATTGTCCTGGTGGCAGTTATCAGAGTGACAGTTGTCCTGGTGGCAGTTATTAAGTGGCAGTTTTCCTGAAGCTGTTATGAGAGTGACAGTTGTCCTGGTGGCAGTTATTAGGGTGGAAATTGTCCTGGTGGCAGTTATTATAGTGGCAGTTGTCCTGGTGGCAGTTAACAGAGTGGCAATTGTCCTGGTGGCAGTTATCAGAGTGGCAGTCGTCCTGGTGGCAGTTATCAGAATGGCACTTGTCCTGGTGGCAGTTATCAGAGTGATAGTTGTCCTGGTGGCAGTTCTCAGAGTGATAATTGTCCTGGTGGCATTTATCATGGTAGCAGTTGTCTTGGTGGCAGTTATCAGGGTGGTGGTCGTCTTGGTAGCAGTCACCAGAGTGGCAATTGTCCTGCTGGCAGTTATCAGGGAGGCAGTTTTCCTAGTTGTAGTTATGAGAGTGCAGTTGTCCTGCAGAGGCATCGTGAGGGGGCTTGGGGGACATATTTCCCCGGGCGCAGCATTGTGGGGGCGCCGAACTGAAGTTGAGAAGACATCTATTTTGGGGGAAATGGGGTGATGAAACCAGTAACTTATAATCTTTAAGTTTTTATGAGTTTTCAGTACATATTTTATATTTAACGAAGACTGAATTCCTTTAATGTTCATTATATATAAATTTAATCATTATATGTTAATTACTATACTATCAAATTTTATTACGTACTTATCAAATAAGTGGTTCAGTGACTGTGAGTCCGTGCAAAGATACTGGATAGTTACCCCCATCAATCTAATGTTTCGTTTTCTTTCGTGAGCATTTTTTGTGCATAACAAACTATAGGCAACAATTATTTCTGCAATTTCATAAAGCTGAGGCTGATGTTATTATCAATACATAAAGTATTTTATTTATTTATCTTTTGCAACGAAAAATATAGTAAGAAATTTCAATTTATGCAACCTTTTTTCATTCTCGAATGAGAAAGACGTCAGTCACAACAACACTGTCAAGTTGTCAACACAATTTCACAATTTTATACACGCCGTGAGAACCAAGGTATGAAAAAGTTAGCACAGACGGTAGCCACAGAGCCCAGGCCCCAGAGGTAGACTAAATCAATTTTACTAATACTAGACTAGGAAGCGATTGCTAGTTTGTCTTAAGCGGCTATTACAAGGGTAAGTTTTGCGCGAGGACAGCACCTGGTAGCCTATTCCATCAACCATCATCTCAGCATGCTCAGGCTGGCATAATCACGATATACTGCTTAAACAAAGTGTCCAATCCAAAGTCCCCTTCATATTTGTCTGCTGAAGTTCAAAATGAATTCATCCAGATTATTGTATCTACTGTTAGAAACACTACTGAATGACATCCGAAGAGCTAAGTATTACGGTATGATGCTTGATTCCACTCCAGATGCTGCACACAGGGAACAAATGTCAGAGATAATAAGATATGTAGAGATAAACTATAAAGAAAAAACAGTTTGCGTGAAAGAGAATTTCCTTGGATTTATTCAAGTACACCAAAAGGATGCAGCAAGTATACGGTAAATGTAGTAATGCAGCAGCTGGAGAAAGATCATTTGCCTTTTGAAGACTGTCGTTCTCAGTGTTATGATAATGCTGCTGTCATGTCTGGACACAAATCAGGAGTACAACAAAGACTTGCTACAGTGAACCCTAAAACAATATATGTGAACTGTAACAACCACTCACTAAATTTTGGCTGGGGTTCATTCCGCTAGTCATGAGGTGGTGATGGTCACATTTTTTGGAACTGTGCAGGCAGTATATGTTTTCTTTTCAAGTTCGATCTATAGATGGGAGAGATTAAAGAAGAATTTGCCTATATCTGTGAAAGCTGAATCTGAGACACGCTGGAGTGCTAGAGCTGATGCAGTTTGACCCATACATGAAAATGTGGGGGATTTGGTCCAACTTTTAGAGACCATCGGAAGTCATTTGAATGAGACAGATACCAGAAGTGAAGCAACACAGCTATTGAGCGGAATTTTGACATTTGATTTCTTTGCTGCCCAAAGTTTTTGGAACATTTCATTTTACTTACCAAGACTGACAGAGTCCAGAAGCGGCTGCAGGATCCAAAATTGAATTTCCATGAGGCAGTACAAGATATCCAGGCGTTGCAAGTTTATTTCCTTGCTAATCGGGAGGATATCTGCCAGACATCTATCAAAAAAGCAAAGGAGCTCTGTCATGCTTGGGATGTGAGAATTGCCAGACGATGTAGAGTGAGGAAAAAAATGCCCTGTGAAACTGGAGATGATGCTGCTGCTGCTGTAGGCCTCATTCTCAGCAGAAAATGAGATGCAACGTCTGCTAAAAGGTACTATTGACAGAATGCATAATGAAATGGGCGAACGGTTCATCAGACTGCATAACTTGGATTCAAAGTTTGGCTTTCTTTTGGATATTAAGGAGTTGCGATCTACAACCAATGAAGCATACATCAAAGAAAGGTGCATTAATGTGGCAAGTTTCTATGACACTGACTTAGATGGCTTGGAACTGTTCAGCGAAATTGTAGATTGCAGAATGCTGCTTAAAACACGAGATGATGTTCTGACCACCAACCCACAGGAATCACTTCGTTTCATTGTACAATATGGGGATGAAAGTGTTTTCCCAAACCTTCGAGTTGCCCTTCAGATACTTCTGACCATTGCAGTATCAATTGCTAGTTGTGAGCGATCATTTAGTAGGTTGAAACTTATCTTGTCGCATCTGCGAACATCTATGGGGCAAGAGAGATTGTCAGCTTTAACTGTACTGAGTGTGGAGCAAGAGATCGCAAACAAAATAAACTTTGATGACGTGAGACACAGATCTGCGGCTGTAAAAGCTAGAAAGATAAATTTGTAAACACATTGTAACGTGCATCAATACTTAATGTCCTACAATTCATTGTCAATCCTTTTCTTTGTTAAGGTTTTCTGTTATCAATATCTGTCTAATTATCTTTACATTCTAATACCTTTATACCGTCTTATTTCCTTGCATATGGTTGATCCTAAGCATCCATCACTTCAATCTTTATGTTTTCATTATTTTGACGCACGTTAAACATTCTTTAAAGAAAAGTAAGGTTTATAGTAGTGAACTAATCTTTGTTCTTATCAGTTTTCTTTTCAGGCATTATAACTATTCAGTCTTTTACCACAAATTCTACTTTTTTCTAGTATTAACTTCTATGCTGGCAACAAATTGTAGATTTTCATGATTTTCTTAGCCCCCTGTATTCCCTAATGTTTAACTCCTTTTTTTACTCAAATTTATTTAATTTGCCATTTGTCTTTGGTTATTAAGAGTTACTGGTTACTGTGATGCTTTACTATAATCTACATTTTAGCTATTTTATCAACATTTTGGAATTTATTTATGAGGGCTAATGATTAATTAATTGCAGTAAAATAAAATATTTCAGTTTACAAATTCGGTTTGTGTTCTATCGTCCCAGAATATTATCATGCAAATTAGAATGTTTTGTTTTCAACACAATATATCTAAAATAATGAAGGCAAACATTTCCTGCCAAGATTAGCACACTCAAATGAAAATAGTCCTCCCCCCCGGCCAGGCCCAACTTTTGGGGGCGCCATAAAAGACTTTGACCCCGGGTTCCAGCAACCCTCACGACGCCCCTGTTGTCTTGGTGGCAGTTATTAGAGTGGCAGTTGTCTTGGTGGCAGTTATCAGGTTGGCAATTCTCCTGGTGGCAGTTGTTCTGGTGGCAGTTATCAGGGTGACGGTTGTCCTAGCACTGTGCAGACTGTGTCAATTGCTTTATGAATGAATCATGTGAATAAAAATGTCTGTATTGTGTCCATTGGTAGAAAAATCCATAACTGCTACAGGCAGATCACATTGTTTCAGTGGAGAGACTTTGAAACGGATAAAATAAAAAAGATGGAGGACTAGTGGTGAAGGTTAAAGGTTGTAGGCTAACTGCATGAGAAGAATATAGAATAGTCAAGAACTGTTATGATTGCTTCAGAAGAAGGAAAACCGAACATCATAATCAGGAAACCCAAGAAGTGACAATGGATTTGAATGTCAAGATATAAATTACGAAATGGATTAAATTACTTTTATTTTTTAGCTACCCCCAAGTAAAATTTCTTTGTTGCAGTTTTGCGATTAGTGAAATTTTGCATTTTCTGCGATGTTCTGGAATTCTGTAGTTAAAAATGTTAATTTAACATAGATGCTCAAGTGCTGTAAATAGACTATATTTATTTGTACATCCGTGTTTTAATCATGAATATAAAGCTATTGGCCACTGTCACTAACGTAAAATACCTGATACCTCTGTGTGACATAATTGGTGCCATAACCAGGATATTTTAAATACCAGTACTTCAGTGTCATTTTACTGGTAGTGTAAAGTTTGCTGTTAAGTGTTTCAGCAACAACTGAGGTACAGAGCTCGTGAAATTGGCTAAAGAGATGGGTCCATAAGGCATGGAGTAATGGAATTTTGTGAAGGAACAAGACCTAGTCCGTGCAGAGCGACAGAGGGAAAGAGAAGCAGCAAGAGCAGAGGCTGCAATAAAGAAGGAAGAGGTGGAAACATGAAGAACAGAAGCTGAAACAGTAAACATGAACTTCAGGTATTAAGACCCAAGGTAAAAACTGGTAGTAGAACTCCAGAGTGACAGGTGAGCAATACTAGCACCCAGATTCGATGGGAAGCACTGTGACATGGACGCTTTCATCGAAGGATTTGAGAGGTTTGCAGAGAACCAATTTTAACCTTGGAATGAGTGGATTGTTTGTCTCAGCCCATTGCTAACAGGTACGGGTCTGCAGGTCTTTTATATTGTGCCTTATAATGAAGTCTTGAGCTGTGATAGCCTGAAGGGAGCACTTTTGAGATGAGATGACTTCAGAGGGATTTGAGAAGAAATTTCGTGAGACTAAACCAGAAAGACGTGAGACTGCTTATCAGTTTGTAGTCAGGCTACATAGCTATTTCAAGTGGTGGATAGAAATGTCTGAATGCAGAAAAGAGTTTAGTGACTTGGAAGAATTGCTCATCAGGGAAAAGTTTGCCAGTACGTGCTCTACTGACATGGAGCTATTTTTCCAAGACAGAGTACCAAAGGACATTGGTGAGATGGTGATGTTTGTTGAGCAGTATGTAGAAGCTCATGAGATAAACGTGTAAAGTCACCACATCGACGTCAGCGGAGTGCTTCGAAGGCGTCATTAATTGTCTCCGCTGAGCAAGTTTTCTTTGGTGACTTCCCATTTTCTTCGCACTCAATTCGTCACGCCTAACGTGCCAGGTCACGCATTTTCTACCATTTCAACTTTATATGTATTTGTCCAACTGTCACAAATTATGTATCGTATGTTTCTTTATTCGCAGGCATCAAGACTGTATCCATATTGGAGTTCTGTATGTTTTTGTATTGTAAATTGTACTTGTTCGCCGTATATTATTGTTAATTGTTTTTGACCTCAGGTCACGCTCAATGTCATTGTCTTCCACGGTTCGGCGCCAGTCGGCCGTTATATAAACTGCCTGAATCTGTAATAAAGCAGCAGTAACTTTTACCTGCTCGTTTCTTTTGCACCTCTTACAGTGGTGACCCCCCGGAGTATCCCGGAGCCATTAGCGGACCGGCACGGCGACTCAGTCTTGGCTCCAGGAACTCTCCAACGCTCTTAGCGGCCTAAACACGGCGCTGTAACCAGCGTTTGAGCATGCTGACTCTCGTCGACGCCGTCCACCCGCCACTGACCAGGCCCTACAGGGTCCCCTTCCTCGTGCTGGAGCGGAACAGCAAGGCGTTCCTGCTGGCACTCCCCGGGAGGAACGACTGGGTTTCAATAGACCGGTTAAAGCCCGCCTTCCTGGAGAAGAGCACCGACGTCACCGCAGCACCTTCCCCGCCCAGCCGCCCTTCGCCATGCCCAGGCCCAGCAAACGGCGGGCGCGTGGCCGTCCCAGGAAGGGACCGCCCACACCAGCAGCCCAGCACCCTCACGCGCGGGAGGCCCCTCCGTTGTCCTCAAGAAGCCATGGTACCCTTCAGCGTCCCAGCAGATACACAGATTAGTCAGACGTGTCCCACGTCTTGGAGGGGGAGTATTTGTAAAGTCACCACATCGACGTCAGCGGAGTGCTTCGAAGGCGTCATTAATTAAGTCTCCGCTGAGCAAGTTTTCTTTGGTGACTTCCCATTTTCTTCGCACTCAATTCGTCACGCCTAACGTGCCAGGTCACGCATTTTCTACCATTTCAACTTTATATGTATTTGTCCAACTGTCACAAATTATGTATCGTATGTTTCTTTATTTGCAGGCATCAAGACTGTATCCATAATGGAGTTCTGTATGTTTTTGTATTGTAAATTGTACTTGTTCACCGTATATTATTGTTAATTGTTTTTGACCTCAGGTCACGCTCAATGTCATTGTCTTCCATGGTTCGGCGCCAGTCGGCCACTATATAAACTGCCTGAATCTGTAATAAAGCAGCAGTAACTTTTACCTGCTCGTTTCTTTTGCACCTCTTACAAACGTAGTGGGATGCTAAAAACCAGTGAAGAAGTCCAGCGGGAGTATCAGGAGACCAATGGACTACAAGACAGCCAAATAAAAGCAGAGAAACGAGAATAAAGGTAGGAGCTTTATTTAGTGCCACAATCCAGGACATTCTTGATAAGAATACACGTGAGTTCTTATTAAGAATAAGGAACAGCAGAAGTTCAAGCAAAAGATAGATAGTGCTACGGCAGTGGAAGATGGAAGAACTGAGGAAGATGACTTCCATCATAATTTGTGATTATGACGACATAGCCCAATTGGGGGACTATATTGAAGATGACAGGCTGAAGCTGGAAGATGGAGCTGAACTACCTGTTGTGTTAAGAGCATGCAGATCTGAAGAGCAGAGGAAGAGGCACCATAATTCATCTGTCAGTGTGGTTTATGTAGGCAAGGAGGAAGTAACTACTTGATGCATGTTGTACGAATGTAGATGTATGTAGAAGCTTGGTTACTGGGGACCAAATGACTGATAAGAAATGGGCCAGTGCACTCCGGATACAGGTATCCGTGCATATCCAGAAGTAAACATTAATGTAAAAACTCTGTACTATGTAGGATAATTACATGCTATGTGCCTAAATAACGCCATTTATGACTTTATTTTTGGCAAGCTTCCAGCCATAAAGGACCACAAAGAAAGGGATAAAGCTGAGTTTGAGAGAGTTGAGAGAGCTGTAAAGATAAACCACATGTAGGAATATAACAGCTAAGAGTAGCTCAGCAGAAGCCAAGCACTGGGTGAGAGATATGATTGATGCAGAATACAGGGAAAAGGGTGAGAGAAATTTTAAGTAAAAGGCGAGAATTTTAAGTTAAAGGTTTGTGAGAGGGGTGCGAAATAATGAGCAGGAAGACAAGTACTGCTAGTTTATTGATGAAGCAATCTGCTTATAAAGCAGCATGCGGACATCTGCGTACTTCGCAGAGACCGTGGGTACAAAGATTTACAGGTGACCTGAGGCCAAACTATTTCTCTACAAAAACAGGACAGGTTCATACAGAAAACATAATAATTAATAATGTCCGATGTGTTACAAAAATACTCCGTTACATGTACAGAATGCATGATCATTTGAAAAGACAATAAAATATACAATTTACAATTATGGTAAGAAGATGTGATCGGTCGACCCCAAGTCGAATGTGAAGGCACCGCAGAAAACGGGATGTTCACTACAGAGAACACGTGGAGCGGGGGCTTTACAGGTTATTTATGGCATACGAAATTGTTTTACCAAGGCAAGGTGGTGGAGAAGTGGAGCAACTCCTAGAACTCCTAGTGCTGGAGATATATCATGCTCAAGTGATGAAGTTGGTTCATGAGTCTATAGTCCATGGTCATCTTGAAGTTTAGAAGACTGTCAGCCATACAGCCAGTAATTTCCATTGGCCAGGAATGGTTGCGTATGTTACCAGGTTTTGCAGGTCTTAAGACATTTGCCAAAAGACTGCTCTGAAGGACATACCAGCAAAATACCACTACGGAAGATGTCATTAAAGTAGGAGCTATTCATAGGAAAAGCAGAAGACCTGACTGGGCCAGTGTTAGATAAGGGCAACAGGTACATCCTGACAGTGGTGAACTTTGCTATGAGATACCCAGAAGCAAGGTCACTCCCTGTAATAGGAAATTAGCATGTAGCAGAGACATAACTAACATAACTAAAAGTTTTCTGTGGGTTGGGGATTCCCCAAGGAAATGCTTAGCAACTGAGGTACTCACTTTATTTCTGAAATGATGGAGTTGAGCCATCTGGTGAGCACCAAGCAGCTGTTCACCACTCTGTATAACCCAAGATATAATGGACTGTGTGAAAGGATCGATGCTATGCTGAAGTCTAGGTTAAAGTTGTGCCAAGAAAGGCTGAAGGATTAAGACCAGTATTGGTGGACAATGAGAGGGACGATGACGATTCTCAAGGAATTGTGGACTGGAGACTGTGAGGATGAATTAAAAAAAAATGTTGGAGCTGAGGAATTGCTTGGAAGAGGTGTCAACTAGTTAGGGCAAGTTCGAATGCGGCACTGGAATGCCAGATGCATCACTATGACTAAAGGACCAGAAATCGTTGGTTCAAAGTAGGACAGAGGGTTGGTGTTATTATCAGTAGAAGCAGTCAGTGAAAAGGACCACATGAGATTACTGAAGTGGTTCACAGCATGGACCACAAGGATGATGTCGACGGAGAATTTTAGACTTTTCATGCAAGCATCCTGATCAGCTACAGGAAGGAAATGAATGAAGCAGCAGCAGCTGTCGTTGAAGAGGAGAGGTGCCTGAATGCAACTGTCATCGAGGAGGAAGCCAATTACGACCATATTTTTGGATGAAGGCTGTTTGGAACTTTGACCACAGGAAGAAGAGATGTACTGAGATGTTAATGTTAGTGTCAACTTAAGCAAGCAGTAAAAGAAGCAGGTATTACAGTTGCTGGATGAATACCAAGGTGTCCTCATCAGCAATCCAGGAAAGACTTTGTTAGGAGAACACCTCATCAAAGAAACAACAGGGCAGCCAGATAGGGTGAAGCAGTAAACTTCAATGTAGGCTATGGTTCTAGGGAACTGATCCAGAAATAAGTTGAAGAGGTGCGTGAGACGGGAATCATCAAAATGTCAACTCATGAAACAGTGATGGCGAGGAAGGATGGGAAAAACAGGTTCTGTGTGAATTACCTACGACTTAAGTGCCATAACTTAGTTTGGCTACAAACTGGTAAGTGATCCCAAGGGTATGACGGTTAAACTTCATACTGTCGAATTTTTCACCAAGGTGGACTTGAGTAAGGGATATTGGCAGGTCCCAATGGAAGAAGTGTCAAGTCAGAGGTTAGCTTTCAGTTTCGAGTGGTTGTTAACAGTTCAAGAGGATGCCATTTGGGTTAATGGAGTCGTTATTATTATTATTATTATTATTATTATTATTATTATTATTATTATTATTATTATTATTATTGTTGTTGTTAAAGAGAATGGCAGCACCAGTGAAATTGATTTTATATATGGTGTTCTCAATTATTCTTATTATATATATTTTCTTCTCATCAGGTCTGATATTTACTAATAACTGGCCGATGTTCATAGTCTGGATAAGGAATTAGTTTCTTGAAATACTAATTTTATTACACATGAAAAGTGGAAGTTAAAAGTGGCGTCTGATCGCAGTAGAGTTCGCAAACTACAGACTCTGGAAATCAGGATTATTCTCGTGTAGAATTCTTCGTTGTTGTTCTAAGGGCATAGCGGAATTCCAACATTTCCAACCGTATCATCGGTTCATTCTCAAGGAAGGGTGGGATTGTTCTGGTTGGAATGGGGTTGTTAGACGGTAATTATAGTGTCCCAGGTGTCCCGTGTTGTGAGGGCTGAATTTTCATTGGCTGGTTCAGGGGATTAAGTTCCTGAGCCAAACTGCCTCCCACAGGTCGATGCTCACACTGGTCTCAATGTGCGGACGTTGGAGACTGGGAGGGTAGTATTGGGAAGGTCACTGCTGGTAGATGGGGGCACCACCTGGCTGGTTCATTCGTTCGGCTCTGGGGTGCTGGCGGGCGGCGTCCTACTTGCCACCGTCGGGAGGATGGAAGTCTCCTGCGTGGTGTTGAGGCTAGGTCGCTCCTTTCCGATGTGTAGGGCCTCCAGGAGGCGGAGGCGGCGATGGTCTGCTGCCTTATCAATAATTCTGATATTAACAATTATGTCTTTTCGGGTTATTCTGATATTGTGAATATTCTTAGCATGATTATGGATAGCACCTTCCTGAGCGTGGCAGATCCTCTTGGAAAATCTCATTGAGGTCATCCCAGCGTAGGGTCGGGGCATTTGTACTGACAGACCACGTTGGTTTTCTTCAGAGGGTCCTGCACACAGGGGCCGGGGGACGTTTTTCATGATCAGGCCACTGGTCTTGCTTTTGTGATAAATTATTAATTTAACCTTTTTTGCAGGGTCCATAGGGGAGACGTTTCATTCTATGATATTGCAAAGGGCTTGCTCGTCCACACTGTATTTCCTGTGAAACACTCCCTTGTAAAAGAGTGACTTTGTAAGGTGTCAAAGAAACGAGCAGGTAAAAGTTACTGCTACTTTATTACAGATCCAGGCAGTTTATATAGCGGCCGACTGACGCCGGCCCGCGAGAGAGAATGGAATTGACTGTGACCTGAGGTCGAAACAATAAACAATAATATGCAGTGAACGAGTACAAATTACAATACAAAACATACAGAGCTACAATATGGATACAGTCTTGATGCCTGTGAATGAAGAATCATGTGATACATAATGTGTGACATTTGTATAAATATGCATAAAGTAAAAATGATTAAAATGCGTGATCTGGCACGTTCTAGGCGTGACTAATTGAGCTTGAAGAAAATGGGAAGTCACCAAAGAAAACAAGCTCAGCGGAGACTTAATTAATGGCGCCGCCGAAACACTATCCTGGCGCCGATGTGGTGACTTTACAAATACTCCCCCAAGACGAGGGACGCGCGTCTGACTAATCCCTGTATCTGCTGGGACGCTGAAGGGTGCCGCGGCTCCTTGAAGATAACGGAGGGGCCTCCCGCCTGTGAGGCTGCTGGTTGGGCGGTCCCTTCCTGGGGCGGCCGCACCTGCGGGGGTGAGGGCATGCTGGAGTGCGGTTGGGCGGAAGGGGTGCTGCGTCGCTGCCGGGACTCTCCGACAGGAAGGCGGGCTTTAACCGGTCTATGGAAACAGCGCCGTGTTTAGGCCGCTAAGAGCGTTTTGGAGAAATCCTGGAGCCAAGACTAAGTCGCCGTGTGAGTCCGCTAATGGCTCCGGGATACTCCGGGGGTCACCACTGTAAGGTGTCAAAGAAACGAGCAGGTAAAAGTTACTGCTACTTTATTACAGATCCAGGCAGTTTATATAGCGGCCGACTGACGCCGGCCCGCGAGAGACAATGGAACTGACTGTGACCTGAGGTCGAAACAATAAACAATAATATGCAGTGAACGAGTACAAATTACAATACAAAACATACAGAGCTACAATATGGATACAGTCTTGATGCCTGTGAATGAAGAATCATGTGATACATAATGTGTGACATTTGTATAAATACGCATAAAGTAAAAATGATTAAAATGCGTGACCTGGCACGTTCTAGGCGTGACTAATTGAGCTTGAAGAAAATGGGAAGTCACCAAAGAAAACAAGCTCAGCGGAGACTTAATTAATGGCGCCGCCGAAACACTATCCTGGCGCCGATGTGGTGACTTTACAACTTCAAGGGCAGAGGGGCGAGGCTCCTGCTCATACCATTTATCAATGCTTCTTCGTATGCATTTTGTGATGTCCCGGTTGGAATACCCATTGTTAATTGAAACCTGGGCAACATGCTCTAATTCGGTGTGAGTGTCCATCTAAGAAGAGCAATGTGAGAGAGCTCTCCTGATGAAAGCGCTGATCGCAGGGTGCTTGTATCTCTCTGGACACTCACTCTCACTATTCAGGCACATGCCCAGCTCGTGGGTTTTGTATAAACTTGCGTTATGAAGCACTCCTCTTGTGGCCCGACAAGGACATGAAGGAAGGGGAGGTGACGATCACGGCAATGTTCGATGATAAAGTTGAGGCTACTGTGGTTGTAGAAGGCTTGTCGCAGGTCTTCTATTTCTTCCACCATGCTGGCGCTTATGAAGGTGTTATCAATATACCGGATGTATATTGACAGTTTCTCAATGGCGACAAATACCCAACGTTCCACAGCACCCATGTAGAAGTTTGCAAAATGTACTCCAAGGGGAGAACCCATCGCTACACCATCTTTTTGTATGTACATATGGTCTCTGTGGAGTGTTCGGAGGGCATGCTCGGGGATGTTTAATGGGGGCATGGAGTCGTCTCTACATACACGATCCAGAATTATCTGAATTGCTTCATCCACGGGGACATTCGTAAAGAGGGATTCCACGTCCATCGATGCAATAACTCCTCCCGGGAGTGTCACTTTCAGGGCTCCTATGAACACGGCAGAGGACTTCAAACTGTGGTCATCTGGAACGTAAGGAGTCAAAATAGCATTCAATTTCTTCACAAGCTGGTACGTAGGGGCAGGAATCTGGCTAATAATGGGGTGTAATGGGTTCCCTGGTTTATGGGTTGTAGTGTCCCCGTGTATGTAGCCAAGGTCGTAGTCCCCTACAATCAGCAGCAGGTGAAGGATGTTGGAAGCTGCATTGACAGTCTCGATGATCCTATGAGCCTCGCACTTACTGTCATCTACTGGGTTCTTAGTGATCCTCTGAAATTTGCTGTTGTCTGCCAGTATCTCATCCAACTTGTGGTGGTATTCTTCAGTGCGGATGAGTACAAAGGCAGCGGTTTTATCAGCCCAACGGATGGTGACATCCTCTTTAGCTCGGAGTTCTTTGGCCGCTTCCCTTAGGCACCTGCCGATCACATCACTCTTGTAATCGCACGTTCTGTGAAGGCCTCGGCCAAGAGGAGGGGCTGGAGGGCGTCCATAGTACGTATGGTGCCTTAATGAAGATGTGGATGGTGTCCAGCAGGTACTCGATTTCAAGGCGTTTCTCCATGGACCTCAGTTGGGTAGAGAAATGACAATCAAGTCCCATACGTAGAATTCTATCTTGTTCGGCAGTATCCTTCTTTTCCAGGCGGTGTAGGCATTCCATGCACGATGGCGCTTGGGTGTGCCCGCTCCGGGGGGAAATCATCGTCTCTATTGGCCATTCCATAATCAGCATTGCTTTTCCAGACACTCAGATGGGCTGCTACAGGGTTACTGTTGCTACTGCGACGGAAGTTGCCCCACCGGGCGTGCAAGTTCTTCAGCTCGTCATTGAGTGCAACTCAGTCTTGTTCCTTTGCCGAAAGCTGATGTTGAAGCAGGGTCCTCTTGAAGCTCCTAGTGCCCAGGTCTTCCTGTGCAGATGGGTCATGTAGCCATAGAGAAGTATATGAAGGTAACAGACACTCTCTCAAGCATGTCTTGTTAAAGAAAATGGCAGCATCAGTGGAACTGATTTCATATATGGTATTCCCAATTCTTCTTATTATTTTCTTCTCATCAGGGCTGATGTTTGCTAATAACTGGCCGATGTTCATAGTCTGGACAAGGAATTGGTTTCTTGAAATACAAATTTTATTGCATATGAAAAATGGAAGTTAAAATTGGCATCTGATCGCTGTAGAATTTGCAAATTGTAGGGGGCTACGATGCCAGCTACATATACGGGAATGTTAAAACCCATAAACCAGAGAATCTGTTACACCCATTATTAGCCAGATTCCTGCCCCTAAGTATCAGCTTGTGAAGAAATTGAATGCTATTTTGACTCCTTACGTTCCAGATGACCACAGCTTGAAGTCCTCTTCCGAGTTTGTTGAGCCTCATGCCAAAGAACCTACATGATCCAGAATTAGTAGAATGTGTTTTGGATTACCACGATGCCTTGTTGCAGTTAAGAATTGTTAAGTGCCTGCAGGAACAAAAACGCAAGAAGAAAAGAAAACCAAGAAGGTGCTGGGTCTGGCCTTACTTACAAAGAAGAGAGAAGAAAGGTGATTATGAGAACTTGATGAGAGAATTGGCAACTGAAACTCCAGAACTGTACCAGAATTTTACCGGGATTATGGAGGAGCTTTTCAATAAAATTGTGGAATGGGTCACGCCCTACATAAGGAAGACCCTCACATTCTGGAGAAGACCCACTGAACCAGGCCCACATGCTGCAATTACCTTACATTTCCTTGCAACTGGAGAATCCTACAAGAGCCTGTCCTACCAGTTCTTATCTTCTTTCATTAAGAAATAATACTGGCTTAATATGAAATACCTTTTGTATACCATCTATTTCTAATAACTAATGTTGTCCTTTTGTCTCCCATAGATCCAGCGTGTTTCACACTGTCGTGAAAAAATTCAGTGCACAGGATTTTTTTGCTTCAAGCTCCCGCCGATTCTACGGGGCTGACAGAATGGCGGGAACTTACTAGACAAGGCACGTCACAAACACGACTGTTATTGCAAATTTTGCTGAAACTCACGTACAGCCGCAGTATGCAACGTCATGTTTCCTCTTGTTGCTTGTTTGAGTGATTTGTTGTGAGTTTGGGGTCCCTAAGCCCGAATAACTAGAAGTGATTTAACCCAGTTAGAAACCGCCTGGACAGGGAAATGAGACTGTCACGCGCTGGTCTTGGGCTTGTCGTTCCAGAGATCCTGTGTGACAGACGCGTGGGTTGGGCTCCCAAAGGTTTGTGTAAAGTAGGCGGCTGTGAGTGTTCCTATGTATTTGTAATGAGAATGATTGGGTAAGAATAACTGTTTGGGCGTTTGTGTACTGCAGTGGCATTGTGTTAGTTGCGGTTAGATTCCAGTGGTTTCTTTGAAGTTGAGGGCAATTGCGTGGCCCACGTGTTTTGTGTTGCAGGTACGGAGACTGTAAGTTCGTTAGTGCTTTTTTGTGTGGTTGTTGTGTAAGGGTGATGACTGAGATGGTTTTATTTTTGTAAATATATTGAAAAAACCTGATGCATGACTCGTTTATCCTTGCATGGGGGGCTAAGTCACTTTCGTAGATTGTGGGTTGATCGTACAGTCTATGGGCACAACGAAAATACTCGTACAGTGACGTCTGTCGAGGAAATTCCCGACACACACCCCCGTAAAACTTCGTCATGATTGTGTCGAGTCCATGATGTTGGCTGGTTGTGTGTTGCACAACTTAATCATGACAAGATATCCTCATGCCAGGGGTGAGGGAGATGAAGAGGACTCGGTGACACGTAAGGTTCTACCTGGCAGCTGGAGGTCTGGAGAAACTTTACCAAGCGTGACTCTCCCACGGCAGACAGCAACCGCACTTACAAGACTCAACGTGACCACCTTCGTTCTTATATAAACTCCCCTGCAGGCTCCGTTCATTGGCAGGAATCAGTGATTTGCGAAGACATTAGAAAATGCCTTTTCATATTTAAGAAAGTCATGTTGATAATTTTTGCAACTTTCAGAAATAAAAGTTAAAATTAAAAAAATACTTATATTATTACTAAATATATTGTCTTGTAAGTTGTAATCAGTGTGTGAGGTCAAGGAGACAGAACTGCGTACTGACTAATTTATTTACCTGGGCAAAGGTATACATAGCAGAGTGCAGACGGAAAAGAAGTACCCGACTTTTTTTTTTTTTTTTTTTTTTAGCAGATAGGTAAGATGGGTCAAAGAAGGGAATAGTTTAGAAAGTGAAATATTAGTAAGAGTAATGTCAAGTGTGGTTTATCCACAATTTTATTTAGGTAAGGGTACAATTTTTCTAATATTAACATAATACAATAATAATTTTACATTATAACAACATGGTAAATTGTACATATTGCATATTTTGAATTTTATTTCTTATTAGTGTAATCATATTTAAAACATAAAATAAAATAAAAAAATTAGTTCCAATTTCCTCATTTTAACCTTGATGTTAATTATCATAATGAATTTGAATGATACCTACATAGTAAATTCTAAATATTACTTTTTCACAAGGCATTTCTTAATAATATAATGGTTGAGGTTCATGACGATGAAGATATGAAGATACTCTTCTCCACCATCTGTGGTCTGTGTTGTTTGGGTGGTTTCTCTCTTCTGCTACGGATTCTTCTGTTAATTCACTGTTGTATTGATCTAGTTTGCTCCATATGTTGGTTGCCAGTCTGTATAATCTTTGATTAATTGGTTCTACTTTGTATTTTTTGTGTATTTGTTCTATATTCAGATCGTCATCTTCTTGATTGTTTCTCACTGCGGACCTTAGTATCTTATTTTGGAATTTTTGTAATGCACTTATATTGGAAGTCGATGCTAAACACGTGGGTATTGGTGGATATTCCATTATTGGTCTGATCAGGCTTTTGTAGAAATGGATTTTGATATTTGTGTTCATATTCCTAAATCGTTTTAGCTTTGTATTTTGTGTTCTTGCTATTCTTAGCCTTTCTCTCACGTGTCTTGACGTTCCTCTTTGTCCGAATTGCATTCCTAGTATTCTTGTGCTTTTAGTAAAATTCATCGGTTGTTGGTCTAAAATTATTTGTGCAGGTTTGTAAGCAGACACTGATACTAGTTGGAATTTATATTTATTTGTCTTTATCTTCCACTTCTTTTCAAATTGATTTATTCTTTCAATTTGGTTCATTGTTTTTTGTGCTACTTGTCTTTTCAAAGTTGGATCCCTTCTTCGAGTGCGTTTTTCTGGGTGTATAATTATTTGAGTTATATCATCTGCAAAGCAGACATCAGTACAGTACTCTGGTGGTGAAGTCATATCTGATGTATATAATATGAATAGTGTTGGACTGAGTACAGATCCTTGTGGGACTCCACTTAGTAACGGGAATGGATTCCCTATGTAATTTTGTGACTTGATTGCTGCTGTTCGATCTTTGATGAAGTTGCATAGTATTTTCTCAAAAATATCTGGAAGGTTGAGATGTAATATTTTGTATCGAAGTCCTTGTATCCATACTTTGTCAAATGCCTTGAATATATCTCTACATACTAGGTTACATAGGTACCTTCTTCTTTGTGATAGTGCAATACTCTCATATATTGTTGCTATTGCAATCTGGGTCCCTCTTCCTTTTCTAAATCCATATTGATTGTTATTGTGTAGCTGATTACCTTCTAGGAACAACACTAATCTGTTTTTAATTATTTTTCAAATATTTTGCCAGGTATTTCTAGTAATGATATTGGTCTATAATTCTCTACCTGACTAGTATCTTTCCCTGGTTTGGGTTCAAAATCATTATTGCATTCTTGAATATAATTGGAAAATATCCCATTGAGAGGGCCCAGTTGTATATTTCTCTTAATTTTTCGAGTGCAATGTCTGGTAAATTTTGAATTATGACCTTGTTAATTCCACTCTTTCCTGGTGCTTTGTGTTTAAAATTTTTATTATTATTTTGATTTCCCATAACTCTATTTTCCTTGTTAATGGGCAGTCTTCATTGAGTCTGCTAATATCAGCTGCATAATGCGGATTTGTTTTGTTTCTATGTTGTTCGATGAATTCATTGACTATTGTCTCATGTTGGTTGTCGAAATTTTGGTTATCCTCCTGCCTTATCTGGAATATTTCCTGCCAGTAGGCCTTGTGCAGTGCTTCCTTCTCTTTGTCATCATATATTTTCTCATTCCCATGCTTTATGTATGGCGAAGTATTAGTTTTGCTTCCCATCAGTCTTGCAACGGAGTTCCAAAATTGTTTTGGGTCATTGTACTGTATTTCTGTGTTTTTTATTAGGTCTTCCCAATTTTGATGATATAATCTTGAGTTTTCTTGTACTAACTGTTCTTGTAATGACACATATCTTCTCATTAATATGCTGTTCCACCCTGTTATAAGTACTGTGTTTTGGATGTTGTTCTAGTGCCATTGTATCAATTTCAACTTATCACTACTAATAGGATGTGGAAGTGTGGTGTATTTAGTTATGGGTATATGATTTTTTATTGCTTCCTCTATATTTCTGTACCATTCTTCAAGCTCACCATCTACTATTTCTTTTGTTATTTCTATTTCATTTGAATTTATTGTTGGTTGTCTACTCATTTTTCCTTCTATTTCATTTTTAAGCTTTCCCAACTTGCTGTTTTTATATTTGGTATTTCTAAGGATGGAATAATTATTGGATTGGTTGACAATGTAATTACCATTGGTATATGATCGGAGGAGGTTGCTGGTCCTCTTGTAACGGCAATATTGAGGTGAATTTTGTTCGATTGCCGTGACCTGCACGCTGAGTGAGAGCAATTTGTGTTTGTTAACAGTCACTCAAATCGCAATAATAAGAGACATAATGTACATACAGTGATAAAATATATATTGGCAAAAAGGCCAGGGAATTCTACATACAAATAAATACATGAGATTCTTGCAGTGTTGATAGATGTGATACATGATCATAATTAATGGGAAAAGAAGACGTCTGACGCCTTTACAAGTACAGTACTTCCCCCCGCCAAGACAATTATTATGAAAGAGTGACTGGAAGACCTGATGAATATCAATCACGGTATCTAACTCTTTGGGAGCAGGAGCCAACCCTGAGTTCTTGATACCTGCGGTTGTGGGCCGGCTTTGACTGCTGAATCGCCTGGTGGTTTTGCCGAGCGGATGACATCCTTAGTGCGGCCCTCGGGACGTCCTCAACTACGTTTCAGGATGCTGATCACTTCAGCCAAGGCCTTGTTTTGTGGAGGAATTCTGGGATGCCTGCCGGTTTCCTCCCGAGTTCCGTTGTCCATTAGGAAGGCTGGCTTTAAGCTGTCGACAGATATCCAGTCTCCCGGCCCATGGATGTTGACGAGGGAGGCCTTGGATATTCTACTGACGACTTGGTACAGTCCTCCGTATGGTCTGGTCAAGGGTGGGCGGTGGGTGTCGTTTCTGATGAAGATGTGTGTACAGGTATTCAAGCCTTCTGGGCTGAAGTTATGGGTCCTGTCCGCGAAAGTCTTTCGTCAGGACGCGAACTTCTTTGCAATTTCTCTTAGCCTTAGAAGGGGCGTATCTGGGTCGTCTGGATCCATATGGAAGAATTCTCCAGGTATGGCCAGTGTTTCACCATAGACTCTCTCTGCAGATTCGTTGCCATTTGCCCTTGGTGCGGTGCAGTGCAGAGACCCAGCAGGACCCAGGACATCAGAGCTGCTTTCAATGAACGGTGGGTTCTTTCCACCATACCTTTGGCCGCAGGGTTGTATGCCATCGTACTGTGGAGTGTTGTCGCCATCAGGCGTGCCAGGGAGACCCAGAGTTCCGATAAGAATGCTGAGCCACTGTCTGTAGTTATGTCATCTGGCACACTGAAACGGTTTATCCAACTTGACAGTAGGGCTTCCGCGCAGGCACTTGTTGATGTTTCTACCATTGGGGTTGCTTCAGGCCATCTTGTGGAAAAAGTTAAGTATATCTTAGTTTAACCAGACCATTGAGCTGGTTAACAGCTCTCCTAGGGCTGGCCCAAAGGATTAGATTTATTTTTACGTGGCTAAGAACCAACTGGTTACCTAGCAACGGGACCTACAGCTTATTGTGGAATCCGAACCACATTATGATGAGAAATTAATTTCTATCACCAGAAATAAATTCCTCTAATTCTTCATTGGCGGCTCAGAGAGTCGAACACTGGGCCAACAGCGTGCCAGTCGAAAGCTCTACCCACACCTCCAAAGAAGAACTGCCATCTTGTGGAATGGTCTATGATTGTCAGGAGGTATCTGGCGCCCCCTGATTGTGGTAGAGGTCCTACAACATCTATGTGGATGTGCCCGAAATGCCATCATGGTTGAAGGAAGTCTCCGATGCCTGATTCCGTGTGCCAGGTGATCTTACTTGTCTGGCACGGTATGCAGTTCTTTGCCCATTCTCATATGTCCTTCCTGGTCCCATGCCACACGAATTTCTCTGCCATCAGGCACGTTATTGTCCATCCTGATGGATGGGACAGCCCGTGGTTGATGTCGAATGCCTACTTCCTTCGTGACGCGGGTATCAGGGGGCGTGGGCGGCCTGTGCTGGTGTCGCAGAGAAGTGTTGATCCGGATCCACCCACTGGCACGTCTTCCCACCTCAGTGCAGCAAGTGATGTGCAGTAAGCTGCTATGACTGAATTTATTTCAGTTCTTGATAGGGCATCAGCTACTGGGTTTCTTTTGCCGAGGACATAACTGATGGTGCAGCCAAATTCAGAGATAGCAGCCAGGTGCCGTTGCTGTCTTGCCGACCAAGCGTCTCCCACCCTCGTGAACGCATGTACCAATGGCTTGTGGTCTGTCAGGATGGTGAAAGGGCTGCCGTCCAAGAGGTACTTGAAGTGCCAAACGGCTTGGTAGATTGCCAGCAGGTCCCTGTCGAATGCACTGAAGCGAGTCTCCGGCAGCTTCTACTTGTGGCTAAAGAAGGCAAGCGGGCAAGGGGAACTGTCTACTACCTGCTCCAGCACGGCTCCGCAGGCGACGTTGCTGGCATCGGTGGTAAGTCTCGGGGGCGGTGGGGTCTTGATATGTTAAGGTGGTGGCTTTGGCGAGGGTTGCCTTCATCTGTTCGAATACCTTCTGCTGCAGGACTTCCCAAGTCAGTGCTTTTGGCTTTCCTTCAGTACTCTGGTTAGGGGATACATGATGCAGGCGATGTCTGGCACGAAGAGACCTCGTGTCCCAGGAAGTCTACCTTCTCCACTCCAAAGGTACATTCGTCAAATCTGACAACCAAACAGTTCTCCTGGAAGCGTTTCAGCACAGCACGGACGTGACCCAGGTGCTCCTCCGGGGAGCTGGAGAAGATCAGGATGTCGTCCATGTAGCAGACGCAGGAAGGTAGGTCCACCAAGATGCTGTCCATAAGGCGTTGGAATGTGGCCCCAGCGTTCCTGAAGCCGAAGGTGGAGTAGGAGAAGGTATACGTTCCGAACGGTGTGATGATGGCTGTCTTCGGGATGTCGTCGGGGTGTACTGGTACCTGAAAATAGGACTTGAGCAAATCCATCTTTGTGAATATCTTGGCCCTGTGCAGGGTGCCTGTTAGGTCCTGCATGTTTGGCAGGGGATAGTGGTCCAGTGTTGTCATTAGGTTCAGCCAATGATAGTCCCCACAGGGCCTCTAGGAACTGCCTGGTTTCTTCACCATGTGGAGGGGGAACGCCCATGGACTCGATGCCTTTCTGCAGATACCAATCCTTTCCATCTCGGCAAATGCTTGTTGAGCATCTTGGAGTTTCTTGGGTGGCAGGCAGCGGAAATTGGCAAGTGTTGGCGGGCCTGTGGTGGTGATGTGGTGATGGATGCCATGCTTGGCCTGGGTACCTGGCACCTGACGCACTTCTGGCTTGAAGACATCTGGGAATTTGTGGAGGACGGCACTGTATTTGTTCGATTAGATAGAGCATACGGCGGGCATTCCCAGTCTGGCAGAGAGCGGTCAGGAGCAGCAAGTTCTGGTATCCAGCAGGCGTTTTCGGCCGATGTCTACTAGCAGTCCGTGATGTGCGAGGAAATCGGCTCCTATTAAAGGAAACTTGACATCCGCGATGACAAAGGGCCATTCATATTTATGGCCCAGGATGGATATTCTGCGGGTCTGAGTTCCGTAGCAGCGGATGGGGCTTCCATTTGCGGCTGCTAGTGCAGCTGTGGTGCCAGACATGAGGTTGCAGTCCTCCCTCGGCGGCGGAAATACCGACTGCATAGCCCCAGTGTCTACCAGCATCCATCGTCTTGATATGGCGTCGTGGATGAAGAAACCTACTGGCTGGGGTTCCTTAAGGTTTGCGGCCACTGCTGTTGTGGGTGGCTGCCTTTCTAGTTTTTGTGAAAGAACAGGGGGCTCTGCAATTTCTGGAGTTACTTCTGAACCTCCGATGGAAGTAACACCAGGCTGGATTTGTCCTCTTCTTCTGCTGCTGCAGCGGTGCCTTCTTCTTGTATACCACGTTCATGTCCCCCACTTCAGATTCTTCTGCTACCAGGCTGCAGGTGTAGCGGCATGTTTGGAGGCCTTTGTGGCCTCGTGGAATTTATGTGCGACGTTCACCAATTCGTCCATTGAGAGGGTATCTGTTTCCATTTGTGCCCTCACCTCCTGCAGGTATCTGTTTCCATTTGTGCCCTCACCTCCTGTGGAAGGCAGCCCAGGAATATTTCCTGCAACAAGCTGATCTCTCTCCTCCGTCCGTCTGAGTCGATGCCCGGCAGCATCAGGAGACCTCGTAGTTCATCCCAGGCATTCCTGGGTGATGCGTCCCCCAGGGGCTGGGACATCAGGTCGAGGGCGCGTTGGGCTCTCTCTGGGATGGGCATGGAGTATGTGTCAATGAGTTTCTCTCGCAGGTCTCTGTACTTGACTTTGTCAGGCTGCGAGTCCAACCATGGGGTGATTTTGTTAAAGACCTCCTCTGGCAGTGTTGTCATGGTGACGTCTGCTTTGGTTTCCTCGTCTGTGATTTTTGCTACCAGGAAATGGATGTCTGGTCGCAGGAACCAGGATGCGGTATTTTGCCGCGAGAACGGTGGGAGTTTTATTGTCTGGCTTATTGCTGCCTTCGAAGGCAAGAGGGGGATGCAGAGGATCTGTGCGTCCTTAGAACGACTTTCTACCTCAGTGTCCAAAATTTTGCCTCACCCCAAAATGCAAAATAAGTGCTGTATTTAGTCTGTTATTGGTGTTTGAGGCTTGTCAGAAGTCAAAACTATGCGCCTGAAGAAGGTACGCCGTAATTAGTCTGTTAGTGGCGTGGGTGTTCTCTGAGGAAGGAGCTTTCAGAGGCCTAGACTTTGTTGCCGTATGGTTCCGTTAAGGGCTCTCTGAAGGTAAAGCAGCCATAGTAAGTCCGTTAATGGCAAAGCCAAAACTACTGTGTTTACTGTCGCTCCTCAGGTCACCAGTTGTGAGGTCAAAGGGACAGAACTGGGTACTGACTAATTTATTTACCTGGACACAGGTGTACAAAGCAGCGTGCAGATGGAAACGAAGTGCCCAACCTTTGATTGCTGTGACCCATACGCTGTGTGAGAGCAATTTGTGTTTGTTAACAGTCAATCAAATGGCAATAATAAGAGACAATATACATACAGTGATAAAATATATATTGGCAAAAAGGTCAGGAAATTCTACATACAAATATGTACATGAGATTCTCACTGTGTTGATAGTTTGAGGTTCAAGAAGACAGGTCTGGGTATGACTGATTTATTTCTTGGAAACCGGGTATACATTGCGGAATGCAGACGGAAAGGAAGCAACCGACCTGCGGATTCCCATGTCACACATTTGGACAAGAATTTGCGTTTGTTAGATGACATATAAATGAGAATAATTTGCATTACAAGAAATGTACAAAATAGTTACATACATCAGCGGAAAGGCTGGACAATAATGTGTATCGAGAGATACTTAAAAATATGAAATAATAACGGGTAATATACATGGCGTGATTAATGCAGAAATGAAGAAGCGTTTGATGCCTTTACAAGTACTCCCCCCTCCAAAGACAATGATTACAGAGATAGTTACTGGATGACATGAACATTAATCACAGAGGCACTGGGGGAGCAGGAAGCGACCCCTTCTCTTCGAGAACTGTGGGCGGGGGGCAATGTCAACTGCTGGATCTGCCGTAGCACGGCCTCTGGGGCGCCCACGGCCCCTTCTTGGTGGGGCGGAGGGAATGTCTGGGGGCACGTTTTGAGGGGAGACCCTGGGACGTCTGCCTGCCTCCTCCCTGATTTTGCTGTCCAAAAGGAATGCTGGTTTTAGTCTGTCGATGGAAACCCAATCCTCCTGGACGTGGACGTCGATGAGATGTGCTGCCTTGGGGGTCCTGTCGATGACTTGGTAAGGGTCCCTCTGGAGGCTGGTCAAGGGCAGTCGACAGGCGTCTACCCTGACGAAGATGTAGGTGCAGAATCCAGGCCTGCAGGTGTTGATTCTGTCCGCGAAGGTCTTATGGCAGGGCGCGAACTTCTGTGCTAGTTCCCTCAACCTCAGGAGGTGGGTGTCTGTGCCATCGACTGATGGTAGGAAGAATTCCCCCGCAACAGCTAGTGTTTCTCCGTAGATTTTGTCCACCGGGGATATGTCGCCGTCTGCCCTCAGTGAGGTGCGGAGACCCAGCAGGACCCAGGGAAGTTGGGCCCTCAAGTTTTTGTCGGTGCAACGTGCCATTAGAGCTGCTTTCAGTGAGCGGTGTGCCCTCTTTACCATGCCGTTTCCTGTGGGGTTGTAAGCCGTCGTGCTCTGAAGTGTCGTACCCATCAGGCGTGTCGGGAAAACCCAGAGTTCTGACAGGAATGCTGTCTGGCACCCCTAAGCGGCTGATCCAACTGGAGAGGAGGGCTTCTGGGCAGGATGCTGTTGACGCCTCCTCTATAGGTGTCGCCTCTGGCCAGCGAGTGGAGCGGTCTATGATCATCAGGAGGTACCTGGCAGCCCCAGACTGCGGTAGAGGCCTGACAACATCTATGTGGATGTGGCCGAAGCGCCGACAAGGTTGAGGGAAATCGCCAATGCCTGATTCTGTGTGCCTCGTGAACTTGCTGGTTTGGCACGGGATACAGCTCCTTGCCCACTGGCGGGCGTCCTTCCTGATGCTGTGCCACATGAACTTTTCTGTCATCAGGCGTGCCGTTGTATGCCCTGATGGATGGAAGAGGCCATGAATGTCAAATGTCTGCTTCCTCCTCGAGGCCAGTGCTAGTGTCGCAGAGAAGCGTTGTGCCCGAACCGCCCAAGGGCACGTCCTCCCACTTGAGTGCCATCTGTGCTGTCCTGTAGGCTGGTGTTTCTGGGTCTGCTGCTTGCTCCCTTGCCAGGTCTTCGTAGCTTATGCCAAGGTGCAGGGAATTGATTTCCACCCTTGACAGGGCGTTGGCTACTGTATTGTTCCTGCCAGGGACATAGGCGATGGTGCAACTAAACTCGGAGATGGCGGCCAAGTGCCACTGCTGCCTCGCTGACCACTCATCGCCTGCCTTCGTAAATGCATGCACCAGGGGATTTTGGTCCGTGAAGTTGGTGAATGGAGTGCTGTCCAGCAGGTATTTGAAGTGTTGCACAGCCTGGTAGATTGCGAGCAGTTCTCTGTTGAAGGCACTGTAGCAGGTCTCTGCCAGCGACAACTTGCGACTGAAGAAGGCTTGAGGCTGGGGGGCGCCGCCGACTACTTGCTCGACCACTGCTCCATGGGCAATGTTGCTGGTGTCGGTGGTGAGTCTCAGGGAAGTGGTGGGGTTATGATGCGTTAAGGTGGTGGCACTCACAAGGGCTGTCTTTGTTTCCTTGAATGTCTGCTGTTGCGGAGCGCCCCACATCAGTGTTTTTGGCTTGCCCTTCAGGACTCCAGTCAGGGGATACATGATGTGGGCGATACCTGGGATGAATCGGTGATAGTAGTTTACCATGCAAGGAACTCTTGAAGGGCCTTGATTGTCTGCGGCATCTGGAACTTTTTTATTGCTTTCATCTTGGAGGCCATGGGGCGTACCCCTGCTGGGGAGATCTCGTGTCCGAGGAAGTCTATTTTTTCCGCCCTGAATGTGCATTTTTCGAACCTGACAACTAATCCATTCTCCTGCAGGCGCTTCAGGACGACTCGGACGTGGCGAAGGTGTTCCTCTGGAGACCTGGAGAAGATAAGGATGTTGTCTACGTAACAGACGCTGAAGGGCAGGTCCCCCAGGATGGTGTCCATCAGGCGCTGGAATGTGGCCCCCATGTTCCTGAGGCCAAAGGTGGAGTAAGAGAAGGTGTACGTCCCGAACAGCGTGATGACGGCTGTCTTCGGGATGTCGTCAGGATGTACAAGAACCTGAAAGTATGATTTTAGCAAGTCCATCTTTGTGAAGACCTTAGCCCCGCAAAGGGCGCTCGTCAGGTCTTGCATGTTTGGCAGTGGGTAATGGTCTGGCGTGGTGACTAAGTTCAGGCGACTGTAGTCTCCGCAGGCCTCCAGGAATCATCCGACTTCTTTACCATACGCAGGGGAGATGCCCACGGACTCAATGCTTTGGTACAGACGCCCATCTGTTCCATTTCGGTGAAGGCCTGTTTGGCGTCTTGTGGTTTTGGGGGGGGGGGGCGTCGGAACTTGGCATGAGTTGGGGGGCCTGTTGTAGTGATGTGGTGGTAGATGCCGTGCTTGGCATCAGCCCCTGGCAACTGGCAGAGCTCTGGTTTAAAAACCTCTGGGAACTCCTGGAGGAGGGTGGTGTAATTGTTCGAGGCTGTGAAGCAGACGGCGGGCATCCCCAGTCCGGTGGAGAGTGGTCGGGAGTGGCAGGTTCTGGTGTCGAGGAGGCGTTGCCTGCTTGTGTCAATCAGGAATCCGTGCTGTCCCAGGAAATTGGCATCCAGGAGGGGAACAAATGACCTCTGCATTGTGTAGGCCAATGTTACAGGCATCAAGACTGTATCTATATTGTAGCTCTGTATGTTTTGTATTGTAATTTGTACTCGTTCACTGCATATTATTGTTTATTGTTTCGACCTCAGGTCACAGTCAATTCCATTGTCTCTCACGGCCCGGCGTCAGTCGGCCGCAATATAAACTGCCTGGATCTGTAATAAAGTAGCAGTAACCTTTACCTGCTCGTTTCTTTGACACCTTACAGTGGTGACCCCGGAGTATCCCGGAGCCATTAGCGGACTCACACGGCGACTCAGTCTTGGCTCCAGGATTTCTCCAAAACGCTCTTAGCGGCCTAAACACGGCGCTGTAACCAGCGTTTGGCGTGCTGACTCTCGTCGGCGTACCCCACCAGCGTCACTAGCGGAACCACACGGCGCACGCAGTGCGACTGACGCGAGTACCCCACTCCAGTAAGGGGTCAAAGGAGCGAGCATGGGCGGATATCCCCTCCTTCATGCAGTTAAACGCGGACCCCGCGGACTCGAGGTTTACCTACCTCCCATCACAGCCGCGCCCGCCCCGCATCGAGGCCCTCCCGCAACTCCACACCAGCGCCCCGAACACGACGGCCGGGCAACACAATCGCGGGCCGCCCTCACCGTAAAGCTGCCGCCGTTTACGCACTGGGGGAACCCATCGATGTGGCTGCGCAGGGTGGAGAGCCACTTCAGAATCGCGGACCTCACGGACGAAATCCTACAGGCCGACACAGTGCTCAACGCCCTTCCGGAGGACGTGTACAACAAACTCATCTCGCGAGTACCCGAAACACACACCCTCACATACAGCACCACAAAAAAGTTCCTCCTCGAAGCTTGCTCCCTGCCCATCGCCGAGCGGGCCGCCCGTGCTATCGACCTTGCCAATAATCCACGCCACGACCTCAATCCAAGAGACGCTTGGGGCATGGTCGTAGATCTCCTGTCAATACCAGTCTTGGGTGGCACAAACAAGCGGCAGGAGATAAGCTTCACGGGAAATCTTCCTTCGCCAACTCCTCCCGGAAGTACGCAACCAGATCGCTCACCCCTACACCATGCCTGTCGAGGACCTCATAGAGGCGGCACAACACCTCACAGACTCCGTCAAGGCTTCACAGCGGCTAAAACCAGCCACACAGCCGGTCAGCTCCGTCCAGCCTGAAGAGGGCGAGCAGCAGCCCGTCAACGCCATCGCCAACAGACGTCCACCGAACCACAGCAGGCGGTGGTCCCGGGCTTCTGTCGCTACCACAAGTGGTTCGGAAAGGACGCCGAAACTGCCTGCCGCCCTGCTCGTTCAACCGTTCAAAAAACGGGGGGCGGTGGCCAGCAGGACAGGCCGCCATGGCAGCCGAAAGAACCCAGGGCCTCAAAAACAGTAGGTTTTTACGTCCGCGACACCGTCTCCGGCAGGATGATGCTGGTCGACACAGGAGCCTTTAAGTCGGTCTTCCCAGCATCCAGAGAGGACGCAACCAGACACCAGACCCGGCCGCCTTCCTGACGGCCGCCAACGGAACCCCCATCCTCTCCTACGGCACCAGGCTCCTGTCGATCTCCATCCTTGGCCAGAGTTACTCCTGGGACTTCATCGTCGCGGACGTAGGAACCCCACTCCTGGGGCCGATTTTCTGGCGCACTTCGGCCTGCTAGTCGGCGTGGGCGCAGCGCCTCCTCGATACCGACTCCTGCGGTCTCTCCCGTTAACGGCGGGACCCAGACCCCACCATCAGCGCCGTCGCCCCCCACCAGTATGCACACCTTCTGTCGGAGTTCCCTGAGGTGTTTAAGCCCGAGCCGCCAAGTCCCCGGGCCCCAGCCAAGCACGGCATATACCACCATATAGTGACTAAAGGGCCCCCGACACATGCAGTTCCCAGGCTTCCCCCTCAGCGCCTTCAGGAGGCGAAAAAAGCATTCGCGGAGATGGAACAGATGGGCATCTGCAGGAAAGCCTCCAGTCCATGGGCCTCCCCCCTCCACATGGTGCAGAAACCGGACGGCTCCTGGAGACCCTGCGGCGACTACAGGCGGCTCAACATTGCAACGGAGCCCGACCACTACCCTCTACCCAATATGCAAGACCTCACGGCCTCCTTTCACGGGGCCAAAATATTCACTAAATTGGACCTTCTTAAATCTTATTTCCAGGTACCTGTTGCGCCAGAGGACATACCAAAGACAGCCATCATCACGCCCTTTGGGTCCTATGTGTTCTCCTTCTCCACCTTCGGGCTGAGGAACGCCGGGGCCACCTTCCAGCGGCTCATGGACAGCATCCTGGGGACCTAAAATTCTGCGTCTGCTACGTCGACGACATTCTCATATTTTCCAGGTCTCACAGCGAACACCAGAGGCACATCAAAGCAGTCCTCCAGCGCCTCCAAGAAAACGGCCTCGTCGTCCGTTTTGACAAGTGTACCTTCGGCGTCCAGAAAGCAGAATTCCTGGGTCACGAGGTGTCTCCGACAGGCGTCCGCCCTCTTACATCGAAAGTGGCAGCCCGAGCCAAGTTCCCGACACCCACCTCCATCAAGGCCGTCCAGGAGTTCCTTGGGATGGTAAACTTCTACAGGCGGTTCATCCCCGGGATCGGCGCACACCACGGCCCCCTGACGGAAGTCCTAAAAGGTCAACCGAAGTCCCTGTCTTGGGGACCCAGCCAGCAGCAGGCCTTTTCCCCTGACGAAGGCCGCCCTCACCAAGGCAACCGCCTTGGCACACCAGGATCCCAAGGCTCCCCTCCAGCTGACGACAGACGCCAGTAACGTTGCCTGCGGTGCTGTTCTGGAGCAAATCATCAACGGCGCCCCAGCCCATCGCCTTCTTCAGCAAGAAGTTCAATCCCCGCAGAGTCCCGCTACAGCACCTTCGACAGGGAACTCTGCGCGATGTACAGCGCAGTTCGGCACTTCAAGTTCCTCCTGGAGGGACGCCCTTCACAATCTTCACAGACCACCAGCCACTGGTTCACGCCTTCACGAAGCAGGGGACGCATGGTCTTCAGACAGCAGCGCCACCTCTCAGCCATAGCCGAATTTACCTGTTCCGTCAGGTACCTCCCGGCAAGAAAAATCCCGTAGCAGACGCCCTCTCCAGAGTCGAGTTGAACGCAGTGCAGCTTGGTGTAGATTACCAGGACCTTGCCAGAGAACAGGCCGCTGACCCAGAAACCCCAGCATACCGCACCGCCATCACATCCCTCAAGTGGCGGGACGTGACCCTCGCCCCGAGGCCCCAGCCTGCTCTGTGACATCAGCACAGGCCAGCCCCGCCCTTTGGTTCCAGCCTCACGCGCCGCCAGGTATTCGACATCATTCACGGCCTCTCACACCCCTCCGGCAGGACCACGGCCAAACTGCTTTCAAAAAAGTTCGTCTGGCACGGGTGCAAAAAGGACGCCACAGCCTGGGCAAAACAGTGCCTGCAGTGCCAGACCAGTAAAGTGGGTCGTCACACGCAGTCGGGGGTAGGCGAGTTCCCACAGCCAGGGCGCCGCTTCGCCACATCCACATCGACGTCGTCGGGCCCTTCCCCATCAGGCGGATCCAGATACCTCCTCACGGTGGTAGACCGTTCGACGAGGTGGCCCGGCCACGCCCATGCAAGAAGCCACCGCCAGCGCGTGCGCCGAGGCCCTGCTCTCCAGTTGGGTTAGCATGCTAGGCGCCCGGACCACATCACAACCGACAGGGGCCCCGCTTCTCTCCGAGTTGTGGTCTGCCCTGGCTCAACTGCTGGGAACCACGCACCACACCACCACAGCGCACAACCCAGCGGCCAACGGCCTGGTTGAACGGTTCCACAGGTCCTTAAAGTCATCCCTCATGGCCCGCTGCACCGCCGAGGACTGGAAACATCAGCTGCCGTGGGTCCTCCTCGGGTTGAGGACCGCCCCAGAGCCGACGGCACCCCATCCGCAGCTGAACAAACCTATGGGGAACCCCTCGTGGTGCCGGGGGAGCTCGTGACGGATGATCGCCACTCCCCATCTCTGCAGAGGCTCCGCGGCGTGGCGGCAAGTTCGCCTTGCAGGCGCTCATACATCGACAGAGCAACCACCTTCATGCCGCCACAGCTGTCATCCGCCACCCACGTCTTCGCCAGAGTCGACGCCGTCCGTCCACCACTAACTAAGCCCTACAGGGGACCCTTCCGCGTGCTGGTGCGGAACAGCAAGGCGTTCGGCTGGCACTCCCAGGCAAGAACGACTGGGTTTCCATAGACCGGCTAAAGCCCGCCTTCCTGTCGGAGAGTCCCGGCAGCGACGCAGCACCCCTTCCGCCCAAACGCACTCCAGCACGCCCTCACCCCGCAGGGCGGCCGCCCCAGGAAGGGACCGCCCAAACAGCAGCCTCACAGGCGGGAGGCCCCTCAGTTATCTTCAAGGAGCCGCGGCACCCTTCAGCGCCCCACCAGGTACAGGGGATTAATCAGACGCGTCCCTCGTCTTGGGGAGTATTTGTAAAAAGTCACCAATCCGGCGCCAGGATAGTGTTTCGGCGGCGCCATTAATTAAGTCTCCGCTGAGCTTGTTTTCTTTGGTGACTTCCCGTTTTCTTCAAGCTCAATTAGTCACGCCTAAAACGTGCCAGGTCACGCATTTTAATCATTTTTACTTTATGGTATTTATACGAATGTCACACATTGTGTATCACATGTTTCTTCATTCACAGGCATCAAGACTGTATCTATATTGTAGCTCTGTATGTTTTGTATTGTAATTTGTACTCGTTCACTGCATATTATTGTTTATTGTTTCGACCTCAGGTCACAGTCAATTCCATTGTCTCTCACGGCCCGGCGTCAGTCGCCGCTAATATAAGCTGCCTGGATCTGTAATAAAGTAGCAGTAACCTTTACCTGCTCGTTTCTTTGACACCTTACAACTTAATGAATGGCGCCGCCGAAACACTACGCTGGCGCCGATGTGGTGACTTTACAAATACTCCCCCCCCCAAGACGAGGGACGCGTCTGACTAATCCCTGTATCTGCTGGGACGCTGAAGGGTGCCGCGGCTCCTTGAAGATAACGGAGGGTCTCCCGCCTGTGAGGCTGCTGGTTGGGCGGTCCCTTCCTGGGGCGGCCGCCGCGCCTGCGGGGTGAGGGCGTGCTGGAGTGCGGTTGGGCGGAAGGGGTGCTGCGTCGCTGTCGGACTCTCCGACAGAAAGGCGGGCTTTAACCGGCCTATTGAAACCCAGTCGTCCTTGCCTGGGAGTGCCAGCTGGAACGCCTTGCTGTTTCGTTCCAGCACGCGGAAGGGTCCCCTGTAGGGCTTGGTTAGTGGTGGACGGACGGCGCCGACTCTGACGAAGATGTGGGTGGCGGATGACAGCTGTGGCGGCATGAAGGTGGTTGCTTTGTCGATGTATGAGCGCCTGCAGGGGGCGAACTTGCCGCCACGCCGCGGAGCCTCTGCAGTGGTGGGGAGTGGCGTTCATCCGTCACGAGCTCTCCCGGCACCACGAGGGGTTCCCCATAGGTTTGTTCAGCTGCAGATGGGGTGCCGTCGGCTCTGGGGCGGTCCTCAACCCGAGGAGGACCCACGGCAGCTGATGTTTCCAGTCCTCGGCGGTGCAGCGGGCCATGAGGGATGACTTTAGGGACCTGTGGAACCGTTCAACCAGGCCGTTGGCCGCTGGGTTGTACGCTGTGGTGGTGTGGTGCGTGGTTCCCAGCAGTTGAGCCAGGGCAGACCACAACCGGAGAGGAAAGCGGGGCCCCTGTCGGTTGTGATGTGGTCCGGGACGGCGCCGCTAACCCAACTGGAGAGCAGGGCCTTGGCGCACGCGCTGGCGGTGGCTTCTTGCATGGGTGTGGCTTCGGGCCACCTCGTCGAACGGTCTACCACCGTGAGGAGGTATCTGGATCCGCCTGATGGGGAAGGGGCCCGACGACGCCGATGTGGATGTGGCCAAGCGGCGCCTGGCTGTGGAACTCGCCTACCCCCGACTGGGCGCGTGACGACCCACCTTACTGGTCTGGCACTGCAGGCACTGTTTTTGCCCAGGCCGTGGCGTCCTTTTGCACCCGTGCCAGACGAACTTTTTTGAAAGCAGTTTGGCGTGGTCCTGCCGGAGGGGTGAGAGGCCGTGAATGATGTCGAATACCTGGGCGGCGTGAGGCTGGAACCAAAGGGCGGGCTGGCCTGTGTTGATGTCACAGAGCAGGCTGGGGCCTTCCGGGGCGAGGGTCACGTCCCGCCACTTGAGGGATGTGATGGCGGTGCGGTATGCTGGGGTTTCTGGGTCAGCGGCCTGTTCTCTGGCAAGGTCCTGGTAATCTACACTGCTGCACTGCGTTCAACTCGACTCTGGAGAGGGCGTCTGCTACGGGATTTTTCTTGCCGGGAGGTACCTGACGGAACAGGTAAATTCGGCTATGGCTGAGAGGTGGCGCTGCTGTCTGGAAGACCATGCGTCCCCTGCTTCGTGAAGGCGTGAACCAGTGGCTGATGGTCTGTGAAGATTGTGAAGGGCGTCCCCTCCAGGAGGAACTTGAAGTGCCGAACTGAGCGCGGTACATCGCACAGAGTTCCCTGTCGAAGGTGCTGTAGCGGGTCTCTGCGGGATTGAACTTCTTGCTGAAGAAGGCGATGGGCTGGGGGCGCCGTTGATGATTTGCTCCAGAACAGCAACCACAGGCGACGTTACTGGCGTCTGTCGTCAGCTGGAGGGGGCCTTGGGATCCTGGTGTGCCAAGGCGGTTGCCTTGGTGAGGGCGGCCTTCGTCAGGAAAAGGCCTGCTGCTGGCTGGGTCCCCAAGACAGGGACTTCAGTTGACCTTTTAGGACTTCCGTCAGGGGCCGTGGTGTGCGCGATCCCGGGATGAACCGCCTGTAGAAGTTTACCATCCCAAGGAACTCCTGGACGGCCTTGATGGAGGTGGGTGTCGGGAACTTGGCTACGGCTGCCACTTTCGATGTAAGAGGGCGGACGCCTGTCGGAGACACCTCGTGACCCAGGAATTCTGCTTTCTGGACGCCGAAGGTACACTTGTCAAAACGAACGACGAGGCCGTTCTTCTTGAAGGCGCTGGAGGACTGCCCTGATGTGTCTCTGGTGTTCGCTGTGAGACCTGGAAAATATGAGAATGTCGTCGACGTAGCAGACGCAGAATTTAGGTCCCCAGGATGCTGTCCATGAGCCGCTGGAAGGTGGCCCCGGCGTTCCTCAGCCCGAAGGTGGAGAAGGCGAACACATAGGACCCGAAGGGCGTGATGATGGCTGTCTTTGGTATGTCCTCTGGCGCAACAGGTACCTGGAAATAAGATTTAAGAAGGTCCAATTTAGTGAATATTTTGGCCCCGTGAAAGGAGGCCGTGAGGTCCTGCATGTTGGGTAGAGGGTAGTGGTCGGGCTCTGTTGCAATGTTGAGCCGCCTGTAGTCGCCGCAGGGTCTCCAGGAGCCGTCCGGTTTCTGCACCATGTGGGGAGGCCCATGGACTGGAGGCTTTCCTGCAGATGCCCATCTGTTCCATCTCCGCTGAATGCTTTTTCGCCTCCTGAAGGCGCTGAGGGGAAGCCTGCGGAAACCGCATGTGTCGGGGGCCCTTTAGTCACTATATGGTGGTATATGCTGTGCTTGGCTGGGGCCCCGGGACTTGGCGAAGCTCGGGCTTAAACACCTCAGGGAACTCCGACAGAAGGTGTGCATACTGGTGGGGGGCGACGGCGCTGATGGTGGGTCTGGGTCCCGCCGTTAACGGGAGAGACCGGCAGGAGTCGGTATCGAGGAGGCGCTTGCGCCCCACGTCGACTAGCAGGCCGAAGTGCGCCAGAAAATCGGCCCCCAGGAGTGGGGTTCCTACGTCCGCGACGATGAAGTCCCAGGAGTAACTCTGGCCAAGGATGGAGATCGACAGGAGCCTGGTGCCGTAGGAGAGGATGGGGGTTCCGTTGGCGGCCGTCAGGAAAGCGGCCGGGTCTGGTGTCTGGTTGCGGTCCTCTCTGGATGCTGGGAAGACCGATTTAAAGGCCCCTGTGTCGACCAGCATCATCCTGCCGGAGACGGTGTCGCGGACGTAAAAACCTACTGTTTTTGAGGCCCTGGGTTCTTTGGCTGCCATGGCGGCCTGTCCTGCTGGCCGCCGCCACCCCGCTTTTTGAACAGGTTGAACGAGCAGGGCGGCAGGCAGTTTCGGCGCCCTTTCCGAACCACTTGTGGTAGCGACAGAAGCCCGGGACCTCCATCTGCTGTGGTTCGGTGGACGTCTGTTGGAGATGGCGTTGACGGGCTGCTCTCACGTCCTCTTCAGGCTGGACGGAGCTGACCGGCTGTGTGGCCGGTTTTAGCCGCTGTGAAGCCTTGACGGAGTCTGTGAGATGTTGCGCCGCTCTCTGAGGTCCTCGACAGGCATGGTGTAGGGGTGAGCGATCTGGTTGCGTACTTCCGGGAGGAGTTGGCGAAGGTAGATTTCCGTATGAAGCTTATCTCCTGCCGCTTGTTTGTGCCACCCAAGTCTGGTAGTGACAGGAGATCTACGACCATGCTCCAAGCGTCTCTTGAATTGAGGTCGTGGGCGTGGGTTTTGGCAAGGTCGATAGCACGGGCGGCCCGCTTCGGCGATGGGCAGGGAGCAAGCTTCGAGGAGGAACTTTTTGTGGTGCTGTATGTGAGGGTGTGTGTTTCGGTACTCGCGAGATGAGTTTTCTGTACACGTCCTCCGGAAGGGCGTTGAGCACTGTGTCGGCCTGTAGGATTTCGTCCGTCAGGTCCGCGATTCTGAAGTGGCTCTCCACCCCGCGCAGCCACATCGATGGGTTCCCCTGCGTAAACGGCGGCAGCTTTACGGTGAGGGCGGCCCGCGATTGTGTTGCCCGGCCGTCGTGTGTTCGGGCGCTGGTGTGGAGTTACGGAGGGCCTTGATGGGGGGCGGGCGCGGGTGTGATGGGAGGTAGGTAAACCTCCGAGTCCGCGGGGTCCGCGTTTAACTGCATGAAGGAGGGATATCCGCGTCCATGCTCGCTCCTTTGACCCCTTACTGGAGTGGGGTCAAGATCAGCGTCCGCGCACTTTCGCGCGCCGTGGTTCCGCTTAGTGACGCTGGTGGGGTACGCCGACGAGAGTCAGCACGCTCAAACGCTGGTTACAGCGCCGTGTTTAGGCCGCTAAGAGCGTTTTGGAGAAATCCTGGAGCCAAGACTAAGTCGCCGTGTCAGTCCGCTAATGGCCCGGGATACTCCGGGGTCACCACTGTAAGGTGTCAAAGAAACGAGCAGGTAAAAGTTACTGCTACTTTATTACAGATCCAGGCAGTTTATATTAGCGGCCGACTGACGCCGGCCCGCGAGAGACAATGGAATTGACTGTGACCTGAGGTCGAAAACAATAAACAATAATATGCAGTGAACGAGTACAAATTACAATACAAAACATACAGAACTACAATATGGATACAGTCTTGATGCCTGTGAATGAAGAAACATGTGATACACAATGTGTGACATTTGTATAAATACGCATAAAGTAAAAATGATTAAAAATGCGTGACCTGGCACGTTTTAGGCGTGACTAATTGAGCTTGAAGAAAATGGGAAGTCACCAAAGAAAACATGCTCAACGGAGACTTAATTAATGGCGCCGCCGAAACACTACGCTGGCGCCGATGTGGTGACTTTACAAACGCATCCCAAGTGCAAAAAATTAACAGTGACTGTGCAAGCCCACATTACGCTACCTCTAGGGTACCAAAAAATCCCATTGTAACCCTGACTAGCCCAAGAAAGTAAACTATCTTATAAAATTGTATATAATCCAGAGAAGTAGAATTATAAATGCTTTTTTCATAATAAACACAGAAGAACCAAAATTGTGACACTTAGCATTCAAGAACTTTTGTTACAATAGCCTAGCCCTCTGAAACTATGTTTTCATGATCAATAACTATTATCATCAAACATAAGACATCCAAAGGTATTGTACTGTATGCAACTATATAAGGAATGCTGTGTACGTATAAGTGATGTTGATGGTAGTACACAATAAGTCTAGTACTAGCACACTTCATGTTCATTAGATTCCCATCAATCACATTATCTACGGATCCCATTTTCTTTTAAAAACAGATTTTGAAAAGAACAGATTTTGACTCAGGAAAAACCTATTTCTGGTAGTCGCTGTTGAGTCCTCAAGGAGTTACCCCTCCTTTGTCTACCAGAGCTCCATGGTGACCAAACTAATGCCAAAGAATTCTCTTATATCTGGTCTCGCGGTCGGGTATTGTGTCGTAGTGAGAAACACTAATACTTGATGGATTATGTAGTGGGATCAAAGATACGGGGGCCACTTTCCCAAATCTTTACAGTGAGGCTGTATACCCAGGTTCTTCCATCATCAAAACCTGCTTAGAAGAAGTGATCGATGCGCATACACAGTCCGCCATAGTGTCAACAACAGACCTGCGTGGCGACCAAGAAGCATTACTGCCTGTTGGTCAATGCAGGATGCTCTCTTGCCCAAATCCAATGCCTTTTCATCATGGAAGTGGGAGGGTTTTGAGGACTCAAAAGCAACTACCAAAAATAGGTTTTTCCTACACCAAAACCTGTTTTATTGATTGCATAGTCGCTTGTTTCATCGTTAAGGAGCTTTACAAAGAAATTGACAGGTGACGAAAAGGCTTAACCTCTCAATTTTTAATACCAGTACCCTAAAAATAAAAAAATAAAAAATTTATGGTCCGAAGTAAAGCCAGTATTTCAAACCCCATTCTTTATTCCAAATACTCTTCAGGTTTCGGTACCGAAGAACAAGAAATTACACACAGACTTTTGTTTTAGGATGTAGTTCTATAGTGGCTTACCTACGCAAGCTGGGTTTGGTTGCAGTGCTGTCCCCTTCTCCCAGCGATAGTCAGCATATTCGCCGTCAATAAGAACCCTGGTTTCCTGCTGTAGCGTCTAGGGGTTAGAACTAAACATGCCACCTACTAATATCCAGTGTAGTGGAATTCGTTCGAGCTCGTTGCAATAATGTTTTTTTTTTTTTAATTACCGTCTCTGATGACCACCCTGTACATTTGGAGCCTTCTTCGAAAAACATTTCTGAAGAAGGCCAACGACTTACTTACTTTCCTAATACCATGTTGACAGTTTTTCTAGCCTAACCCGTCCAAAAATGCTACAGTTATGTAATCCACAAACCTGTCAAATTGTACTTCTTTTATAATCCAGCTTACGACTACAAAAAACTATAAAACAGACACACCCAAAATTGACAACGTAGCCTATCTTAAATGGTAATAAGAGAAATAAAGTAATTACTAAGGTAATTCATATTTTGATCCAGCACATACAATACATACCTTTTTATTATTATCCAAAACATTAATAAACAAAACTCAGGTATTCTTATTTTGATGCATCGCAGTAACTCAACATAAATGGATCACTACCAGTTCAACACACATTCAGTCCTGCAGATAAGGCAGAAACAGGAAAAAAAAACTTGATGCACTCTAGTATTCAGACAAAATTATTGATAACAATTGTAACCAAATCTAAACAGAAATAGTGAGATGGGTGAGCTTAGTTTTTTTAGCAACAAGCTCATTGATACTAGGGGAAACTTTAGCGATTGCACAATGAAGATCATGTTCAGGTGTTGAGTTTTGATCTGTATTTTGATTTGATACCTAATAGTACTGAAAATGCCGACTCACAAAGCCATAAATACCAACAGTGTTCGAATAGCAGGTTCGGCAGTCTGTCTGCATGAGTTTTGCATTGAAAACCAAAAATCACACACATTCTTCTCAGAGTATACATGCAATGCAGAATCATCATGTTGCATTTCTACCAGTTCCTCCTACCTACCTGTCCTAGCCTGCAACACCTGGGCATTTGCACTGAAAGGATTCCTAAGATATACAAATTCATCTCCATCAAGACTTGGAAAATAACTATTAATTTCTTCTTCCATCTTCATAAGATGCTCAGTGACTAATCCTGTGAACTTGTCAGTCTTAGATCGTGGATTTTGATCTATAAATTCTGTTACATTACTAAACATAGCCAAGGTATCAGACTGAATGTTTCCCCTCCGCAGTCGAAGTTTTGCAATGAATGTTTTGACCTTAGCTATACTGCCACAAACTGTTACATCTCTTCCTTGCAGACTCTGGTTTAACATCCATTTAGAGCATCAGAAATATCACAAGTTAAGCAAGGTTAAGCATGAAGGAATGATCCTCAAGGAAGTGACGAAATCTTCACACTTGTGGGAATGTTGAAAAATTTAGCAATTCTCCATGAAGCTCATAAATACGCTTTGTGACACTTCCCCGGGAAAGCCAACGTACATCAGTATAGAACAGAAGTACACTGTAATTAGCATCAAAATCTTCACACAATAGTTTGAATAACCAGCTGTTAAGAGCACTCCCTTTTACATGGTTAACCACCTTGAGCACCACTGATAACACGCTCGCTAGTTCAGCAGGAAGAACCTTGCATGACAAAACAAACCGATGGATCATGCAATGCATGTCACATGAGGTGCTACTTCCATGAAACGAGCTCTAAAACCAGACCTTTGTCCTAACATTGCTGGTGCCCCATCAGTTGTGCATCCTCTCAGATTTTCCCACGTCAAACCATGTTGCTTGAAAAATGAATCTACCACTTGAAAAATATCTTCGCCTTTAGTTGTTGCTTCTAAGGCTGCATTCATTAAGAACTCTTCCTTATTACCTTCATTTCCTACATACCGAGCAAACATTAGTAGCTGAGTGTTAGAATATTAAACTTTTATTTATGATGCATTGGTAATGTTGATTATACGCTTGGGTACAGTCATTTGTTTTTACCCATAATTCTTGTGTTATGATATGCGTGGCATGACGCCGCCTCGAGTAGTGTAACCGGCAAGTTCATCGCCGAAGGTACAAGCCTGTACTGCTCCATCTCCAAACATTCTCCATTAAAGTGACTCATTTATGTAGTGATCGCTTTTATTTAATCCACCATCATGTCCTCTGCGGTCACACTGAGCACAGTTTGTAACATCAGTGGACTCGTCAAGTTGAATTGCAAACCCCCTTTTCAGACATAGAAATCTCGCTAATCACTTGCTGCAAAATATCTAGTGACATTTCTTCTAGTCGTCGTTGGACTGTATTATTCGACAAGGAGATAGAGTTGAGCTTTTTTTTCAGATTCATCTCCTAGGACACAACGCACCATTGCTTTTGCAGCTGGAAGAATAAGGTTTTCCCCAATGGTATAAGCTTTCTTTTGTTTGGCAATCATAAGTGAAACTTCATAAGATGCCTGCATTACTGCACTGTTTTGTTGGAAAATCCTACCACTTGGATCCAGTCGTTGCTTCTTTAACACTTCTTCTTTACGTTTAAAAAAGTTAAGGTCTTTGTCTTTGAACTCTGGATGAGCTCTCTCAAGATGTCGAGTAAGTAGGCTTGGTTTCATTGAATCATTCCCCAGAGTTTTTTGACATAGTACACACACTGGAATATTCATACCATTGTTTACTATGAACGTAAACCCGAACTGTAAGTAGGTCTCTGAATATTTTCTTCTTTTACTCATCATTGTTTACCTTCCTAAAAGATAGAAAAAAATAGATTACTTAACTAATAAGCCCAAAAAGTACCATAAAACAGCATCCAGCCACATCTGAAACCTGGTATGTGTACAGTAAACCCCCGTATTCGCGTTCTCATGGTTTGCAGACTCATGCATTCGCGGGTTTCTCTGTGGAACATATCTAGCCATCATTCGCGGAAAATTCGCCCATTCGCGGTATTTTTCACTGAGAAATATTCACCAATTACTGTATTTTCATATATTTTCATGAATAAATGCACTTTTTGTGATAAAACTATTAAAATATGGAGGTATAAGCATTTTTACAGGGTTTTTCTTGAAGTTTAAGCTTATCAAAATGGGCAGTTCTAAGTGTTTTTAGAGGGGTTATAGCATTCAGAGTTTGACCTTTAGGGATGCAGTGTTGGAGGCATCCCCAATGAGAATAGGGGTGGTTCACTGTATCTACTGTTAGGTGAATTAAATAAACATACCAGGTTTCAGATGTGGCCATATGCTGTTTTATGGCACTTGTTGGGCTTGTTTTTATGTTTCCGATTCATTTAGGAGCGTGTTTGGAGTGTAGGAATAAGAATGAGTGCAGGTAGCTAGTGCCACGGAAAGTAAATGACAAGAAAATAAAAATAACTTTGTATATATATTAATATTAGATATTTTTGTCTTTTCATTGTTTTTCTTAATTGAATGTATATGTGGAACTGTTTAAGAATGGGCATTATAGAATGTGGATGAATAAATTTGAATTTTTATTTAGCATTTATCAACGTTTGAGACGAAAGAGGGTGAGAGAGAGAGAGAGAGTGTGTAATTTCAAATGGGTGGAGTGCTTGGTTGTTGGAAGAGGGATGAGGTTGTTAGTTTGTTTGCTGGCGCTGTCTGTCTGTCTGTGGAATATGTGAAGGAGTAAGATTTTTCAGTTTTTCTGGGAGTCTTTAGTCAGATTTAAGAATGGATGTGAGAAATTGAGGGTCAGTGGTTCTTGTGTGGGACAGTTTTTGGGATTATGCTTTTCTGGGAGTTGTTGGTTTTCTTGTTGTGTGCTGTTTATTTGTGTGTGTGTTCTGTTTTGTGTTTTTGTATTTTCGAATGATAAATGTTTGATATTTTGTTTTGGGATGTTGTTTTTAAAAAATGCAGGACCTTTATCCATCTAGTATGAAAATTGAAGATCAGGGTGAGTGTTGTTTGTTGATTTTTGTTTGAAGGTTAGAATTCCGCCACATAATATGGAAGAGAGCCCTGTAATTGGGGCTGTTGTAAAATAGCCGTTAAGATTGTCTGTTGTGGGTCGAGTGAGTAAATGGTCAGGATAGAGTGAGATAGAGAAATTGATAGTTGAACTGTAGTTGAGGAATAGGGAACCCAGGGCAAATGTGTGTGTATATGATGGGGTTTTGAACATGGGAGATCCGAGGGTATATATAACGTCATTGCCGAGTGTCAGGAAGAAGCGAGTCCGAGGAATATGTGAGGGAGATTGTGGGAATATTACGTACGTTGGTGAATGTGGATGATGAGAGGTACGTGAAGGTACGGCAGGTGATGACAGGTGATTTGAAAGGAGCTAATGATTGGACGTATGAGGAGTTGAAAGAAAGAGTAAAGGTAGATGAAAATGTAAGTGATAACGTAAGAGAACGATTGAGGAGAATGTTGTGGGATAGGCAGGGGCATTGAGTCGTGGTGACGAGGATTTTGGGGATCGAAGCTTCCGGAATTTAAAATAGTTCTGGAAGACGACACCCATATATCAGCGTCCCCGACATTTTTCTCCGTCTATCAATCGTGAGATAGAGGAGCAGTGTGAGGAGCTTGAGAGGGTGGGAGTGATTGAAAGGAGTACGAGCGCCTGAATAGCCCCATTGTACCGGTACGTAAGCCAGATGGAAGTTTGCGAATGTGTGTGGATTATCGGAAGGTGAATGAAGTAACTGTGAAAGAGCGATTCCCGATGAATGTGGTGTCTGATTGTGTGTACAAGATGAATGGAATGAAAGTGTTTACAAAATTAGATTTGGTAAGGGGCTATTACCAGATGCCTCTGGAGGAAGGGAGCAGGCATATTACGGCCTTTTCTAGTAGTTCCTGCCACTACCAGTTCCGAAGATTAAGTTTCGGACTGGCTAATGCGCCTGCTGCCTTCCAAAGGGCAATGAATGTGGTTCTGGCTGGGTTTGATCGCAAGAAGGTAACTGTTTTTATAGATGATATTTTGATTGCGAGTGAGACTGTAGAAGAGAATATGGAACTGCTTGAACGAGTGTTAGAAAGGTTGGAAGAAGTAGGAATAAAAGTAAAACTTGAAAATGTGTGCTTGGTTGGCTGGGAGGTGGAATTCTAGGCATATGGTGAGTGGAAGAGGTGTAAGGAAGAGTGATAAGTTCGTGAATAAGGTAAAGGGAATTTCCACGTCCCCGGACCGTGCGTGAGTTGAAAGGATTTTTGGGTTTAATTGAGTTTGGAAGGAAGAGATTGTTCAGGGATCGGGAAACCACTTACTGAATGGAGGGGAAGAGAAATTGTGTAAGATTGAAATGGGATGAGCAAATGATCGAAGCGTTCGAGAGATTGAAAGAGGAGGCTGCAAGAGACGTGACGTTGGCTTTCCCGGACTATAGTGAGAATGCGAATAAACTAGAACTGTATACGGATGCAAGTAAATATAGTATGGGAGGATGCTTGGTACAAATGCAGAAGGCGAATGGGGAGAACAATTGAGAGTAATTGCTTATGTGAGCAAGGCGTTTGGAAAGGCAGAGTTGAAATATTCGGTGATTGAAAAGGAATTGGCTGCAATAAGGTTTTGTGTGAAAGCGTTGAAAGTATTTTTATATGGGGTAGATTTTGTGATACGGACGGACCATCGACCGCTAGTATATATGGTTAAAAAGGAGAGTGTGAATGCTAGAATTGCGAGAACGATAGAGGATTTGAATGAGTTTAGTTTTAAGGTAGAGTATGTACAAGGTAGACAGAATATTGTTGCAGATGCTATGTCGCGTATGTGGGCTGAACGAGATGATAGGGTTAGGAGCGACTGGGACCCGGACCAAGTACCTGTAGGATTTGTGGTAAAACAACAGTATGTAGGGGAGAATCGAGTGTGGGAATGTCTGTTTGGGGGTTGAGTAATTTGGAAACAAATGGATTGATTGACGGAGTACCTGCAAGCATGAACGAGTTACGTGAAAAGGTGATGAATGAGATGCCGGAAGGAGGAGTGCGCGAGGAAGGAAGGGAATTAGATGAGGAGGAAAAGTTAGTGAAAGTGTTGTTGGTAGTGGCTGAAATGTTTAAAATTACAGTACGATTGTTCTTTTGATGGAATAGGCCGGTGGAGTATAAAGGAAGGGTGGATGAAAATGGTATGAATGTGATTTTAAATGTTCACTGTGGAAAGGATAATTGTAGCTGGCTGGTTAAGAAAGGTGATTGTGGGGAAAATGAGGGAATACGGGGTAGGGTTGAGGATATCGTTGAAGATGAATGCGATGAGGATAGTTGTGAGGAAGCTAAGCAGGTGAATGTAGCCGTGAGAGCGTGTATGCATGAAGGAAAAGGTAAATTAGTAACAAATGTAGTGGTGGATCAGAATAAATATTGTAGTTTGGTAGACATGGGAGCACAAGTGTCGTTAGTGAGTAGTACAGTAGTTAGTGAATTGGAAAGGTGCGATTGGGATATAAAAGAAAATCAACGAGTGTAAGGATACATGGTTTGGGACAAGGGAGTGTGTTAGTATGGGAGGAGGTACAATTAAAAATTCAGTTAGGGAATTTGAAATAATACATAATTTTGTAGTCATGGATGAGAATGATATGCCAACATGTTTTTATTAGGAATTGATTTTATGAGAATGCATGATATAAGTGTGGATGTCGGGAGGGGAATTTTAGGAAAGGGCGGCAGGAAATAACGAAGGTTAAAGGAGGAGATGTGTCTAAAACTAGTTTTGTAGGTATGGTAGATATTGCAAGGAGTGAAAATGATTTGTTGAGTGAAGAGGAAATTAAGCAGATGCAAAATCAGTGCATGAAAATAAATATGTTAAGAGAGTGTGTGTTAGGGGTGTAAGAGTAGGAAGTTGGCCGTCTGAGTTAGAAGTGTATAAGTTGAAGTGCTAAGAGATTTGTTGTATGTAAAGGTATAGTTTATTTTTTGCATCAGGAAGGAATATGGGATGGGGAAGTGTATGTGCCAGTATTTTCGGAAGACGCAGCCGTGGGTATGTGTTTATTAGTGCATAATAGGTTTGGGCATCTGGGGAAAAATAAATTATGGGAATGTATGAGGAGAGATTGTATGTGCCTGGATTGAGTAAAATTTGTGCGGATGTAGCGATTACGTGTGCGGACTGTCAGAAGGGTAAGTATCAAAGTGTGCATGCGAATCCACCTGTGTTGCGATTGCAGATGAAAGAGTTATTTGAGATGGTTGTGATTGATTGTGTGTCGTTGCCTGTGACTGCTAGAGGACGTGGGAATGGTTGTAATGGTAGATCATTTGAGTAAGTTTGCATATGCGGTAGCGATTCGGAACAAAAGAGTGAGACTGTGGCGAGAATGGTGGGTCAAGTGATGTTGCCAATGTGCGTGTGCAAGCCGACGCGAATGTTGAGTGACAATGGGCCTGAATTTGTTGGATGGGAGTTTGAGCAAATGTTGCGTGATTGGGGCATAGAACATGTGTACTCTACGCCGTATATGCCCAGTGCGAATGGATTGGCGGAACGAACGGTGAGAACGTTGACAGAGATATTACGTATGATGAGTGAATGTGATAATGATTGGGATGTAAACGTTGGGCGAGCGTTGTGGGTATACAACGCCACTGTGCATAAGGGTATTGGTATGTCTCCGTGTAAATATGTGTTAAATTTTGAAAAGATAGTGAGACCGAGATTGGGTCTATCTGAGAATGATAGGGAGGTATGGAAGAAGGCGCATGAAAGGTTTGAAAGTTACAAGGTGGGCGAGAAAGTGTTGAAAGAAGTAATCGAGAAAGGGCGGTTGAATGTAAATAAAGTGCGTGAAAAATTTGAGGGTCCGTATGAGGTGTTGGAAGTTGGTCCCAGTGGGCTTAGTTATGTTGTAGGGGAAGTATGTGTAGATGGTAGTGTGAGAGAAATGCGAGCGCATCACAACCAGTTGCGTAGATGGAAGGATGTACCGGAATATGTGAGAGAGAATGGGGTGTATAAATGGTTGAAATCGAATGTGGGTGAACCAAGTATGCATGAGAGCTTGTGTATGGAGGATCAGCAATTTGTTTTGATAGAGTATGGTAAAACGTAAGAAAGGGAAGAACGTAAGTAAACTGAATGGTCGTAAGTTGTGTGATAGGGGTGGAGTGCCAAAGTGGAAATGAGTGATAAAGCGTGTAATACGGATGAATGGGATGGTATGGATAGAACGTATAGCATATGCGGGTTTGATATAACTGAGTTGACTGAACGTGTAGGGTTGGTGAGCGGTTGAGGTGAGCGAAAGTGTAAGAGTAAGAGAGCGTAGCAGTGATAGACGAGTGATTGAAAGCATGAATGAATCGTTGCAAGAATTGGAAAGGTCAATGAGCGAATGGGATGGGTTAGTTGAAGAATTGGGGGAGGTATTTGGGAACGAGTTAGAGGGTATAGATGAGATTGTGGATGAAATTGAGAGTGGTAATAGTGAAGAAGATAGCGTGAATCTGAGAGAGAATGGAGGAGATGATGTGAGTTTGAGTGTTGCTGGGAGAGAGAGTGATTCTGAGAGAATGATTGCGTGCCCGCGAACGCGATCTAGAGGACCTGCTAGTGAGCATCCGTGGGTGTTGCGTAAGGCGATTTGAAAGAGGTGTGAAAGGTGTTGGTTGGGAAATGCTAAAAGGGGGGAGAAATATAGAGGGATGAATAAATTTGTTTTTATTTAGCATTTCCCAACGTTTTGTGAGAGAGAGAGAGAGAGAGAGAGTGTGTAATTGTCGTGAGTGAGTGCTTCGGTTGTTGGAAGAGGGATGAGGTCGTTAGTTTGTTTGCGGCGCTGTCTGTCTGTCTGTGGAATATGTGAAGGATTTTTCAGTTTTTCTGGGAGTCTTTAGTCAGAGCTAGTGCCGGTCAGTGGTTCTTGTGTGGGACAGTTTTTGTCGTATGCTTTTCTGGGAGTTGTTGGTTTTCTTGTTGTGTGCTGTTTATTTGTGTGTGTGTTCTGTTTCTTTTTTTGTATTTCCTTGTTGTGTTTGTGGTTGTTTGCGGTTGTGGTTGTTGCGGCGACCTTTATCCATCTCCAGCAACCGAAGATCAGGGTGAGTGTTGTTTGTTGTTTTGTTTGTGGGTTAGAATTCCGCCACACACTGTCTTACAACAAGGATATGGAAATAGAGTTAGTAACGAGAAACGTTTGCACACTTTGCCTGGCTGTGAGTGTAAACAGGACTGAGTCACTCAGTGAGGTGTGAGCCGTGAGGCACCTACGCGTTGGTAAACACGTCCTGTACCTGTCATTTCTGGATTGGTACAGGTAGTCCTACAGATCTACACTGCAGATACAGCCGTGTGAAGTTTATAATAGTAAAAAACAAATGGTATTACCTTACTCCCAATAAATTTAAATAAAAGTTGTGCTATCAACAAGAGGAAATTGAGAAAAGTGCAGTCTGAGTGCAAATTACAACACCATGTATTGTACAGTAGTAATTATTTTCTTCGGACCAAATGTACCCTTGGGGTACATGTACCCCAGTTTGGGAACCCCTGTGACTTAGAGCAGTGTTCTTCAAACTAGGGGCCACGACCCATTACTGGGTCGCCAAGTCCTCCAAACTGGGTCGCAGGCTCACAAAAATAAATATATAAATAAAATAAATTTTATTATGTACACTCGGCAAGAAAAGTGAGGATACAGTTTTCTTAAATCTTCGGACATATATTGCTAAATAATGAGACATCTGGCAACTTTAGAAAGGGGAGGAGCTTCAGTCTTATTGTGCGTGTTTTTTGCTTGACCTCCTATAACTTTCTATCATATTCTACGGTTCTGAAATCATTGATACTTAAATGCAGTAGTAAGCTTAACAGTATTCGTTCAAGTTGTAATTTGCAGCGACAGCTCTGAGCAAAATAAACATTTTCCCACATAACCTACGAAGTAACCTTGCACATAAGAATTTATGACACCACAATGAAGGGAATGCTTGCATAATCGGAAACGCGATCTTCCATAATGAAATCAAGAGTTAAATTTGAGCTATGTCCAACAAAAAACTTGGGGAACAATAAAGGAATGAATGCAATGTTATGGTGTGTGAGAGAGAGAGAGAGAGTTGCTGTTGTGTAAGCCTAGGCCTATATGTAGAGCTACTCATTTCATTATTTTTTTTCCTTTTAGAGATTGAGCGATACTATATTTGTATAGTATGTTTTAGCAATGGAGAGAGAGAGAGAGAATTGCTGTTGTGTAAGCCTAGGCCTACATGTAGAGCTACTCATTTCATTATTTTTTTTTCTTTTAGAGATTGAGCGATACTATATTTGTACAGTATGTTTTAGCAATGGAGAGAGAGAGAGAGAGACTATGGCAACGTTAAGAAACATCCAGTTACTTGTGTTTTCCCGCGGAAGTTATCGAGGTACTCCGCACATCATAGAGAACGCTCTGGCGGATTTAAATAGATTGGGTCAACCTGCCCTAGCTGTCACAACATTCACTGCCATTAATTCCAGCTGACCTTTAACACCGTGAAATACAGATATGAATGTGTAAAAATTAAAGAAATTATCATTAACTCGTATGATGATGCAATAATAAGCCTGTTCATAAAGGAAAACGAGTAAATATTGCCGTTCTGATAAACAGTACTACACCGAGATATCCACACACTATCTTTTAGATCTCTATGAACGAAGTCATCTGAGAAATTCTGATTACTTCGGACATGCATGGTGTTTTTAAGTATCTGACCGTTTTTGTTTTGCAGATTTAACATATATGATATAATTTGCATTGTATTTTCATATTCTAGAGTAAATTTACCGAGATTATGTGTTTTCTGCAAGAAAAAAATTAAAATTCGATGAACGAAATCTAAAGAAAACTGTATCTTCACTTTTCTTGCCGAGTGTACATGGCAATAAGATAAATATGAATTCATACATGGATCCACCTAGTCCTAACGAATATCCGAGTCTAATCATAATGATAAGAACTTCTATTTTCATGAGAGAGAGAGAGGTGCAGGGTGACGCCATGGCGGTGTGGGTGGCGAACGTGAATGGAACGTGTAAGCTGTGAGCCTGCGACGCCTACTTCCAGATTTGAAACAGAACAACATGATTAGTTACATTTAATTCTAGGAGTGCGCAGAAACCTCCTTTAATTATATAACAGTTCATGCAATCACACTCGTATCAAATGGATCGGTTTGTTATTAGAAAGGGTGTCATTGCTACTCAGGCACCAAAACCTTCTTGTTCAGGCGAGAAAGACAAACAGACAAACTCAATGACAGAGAAGCCTGCTATGTCTCGTACTGGTATGGGCGAGGCATCATCGCCACCTGTGCCCTGTTCTGAACCTTCTGCTAAGAAGAAGAAATTATGGCTAAGGCAATATAGTGAAGAATTCTTGAAGTATGGATTTATTAAGTATGATAAAGATAAACAAGAACCTCGGCCACAGTAGTGTGTTATTGGGGAGTATTTGTAAAGTCACCACATCGGCGCCAGCGTAGTGTTTCGGCGGCGCCATTAATTAAGTCTCCGCTGAGCATGTTTTCTTTGGTGACTTCCCATTTTCTTCAAACTCAATTAGTCACGCCTAAAACGTGCCAGGTCACGCATTTTTAACCATTTTTACTTTATGCGTATTTATACAAATGTCACACATTGTGTATCACATGTTTCTTCATTCACAGGCATCAAGACTGTATCCATATTGTAGTTCTGTATGTTTTGTATTGTAATTTGTACTCGTTCACTGCATATTATTGTTTATTGTTTCGACCTCAGGTCACAGTCAATTCCATTGTCTCTCGGGGGCCGGCGTCAATCGGCCGCTATATAAAATGCCTGGATCTGTAATAAAGTAGCAGTAACTTTTACCTGCTCGTTTCTTTGACACCTTACACTATCAGTGAAAATTCTTAGTAAATCAATCACTTACAATGATAAATTGCAACTGGCTTTTACCTAGTTACTTATCGAATAGGAAAAGAGAAAGTGCCATATAGCCTACTTATGGTGAAAATTTTATCCTTCCAGCTACGTTAGATACAGAAACAACAGTGCTTGATGAGAAATTAGCAGAGAAGATTAAATACGCCTACGTCAGTGACACAACAGTATCTCGGAGGACTAGGGATATTACCGAAGATTTGGAATTTCAGTTGGTTTCACGCCTCCAGGCTGTTGAAGAATATGCTATCCAGCTGGATGAAAGTACCGATATAGCTAATTGTGCAACACTCCTGGTTTATGTGAGATATCCATGGGAAGATGACTTCTTGGACTTGGAGGACATATTGTGCTGCTTGACCTTACCTACAGACACAACGGGATCAGAAATCATCAGTTTTGAATGACTGTGTAACTGGAAAATATAAATTGAACTAGGCAAACTGCAAGAGCGTCACTACAGATGGAGCAGCAAATATAACGGGAAAAAATAGTGGTGTTGTGAGCAAGATATCAGAGGCTGCAGGTAATTATGTAACTTGGAATCATTGTTTCATTCATCGTGAAGCTTTGGCTGCAAAAGGAATCCCTGCCGCTTGAAAAATGTTCTAAATGGAGCCGAAAAACTTGTCAATCTTATCAAAGGAAGTTCACTGAATAGCCGTTTGTTCGAACAACTTTGCTGTGAAATGGGAGCTGATCAGTAACACTTGTTGTACCATACTGAAGTTAGGCGGCTATCCCGAGGAAGAGTTCTAACCAGGTATATGAAGGATGGAGATACATATGTTCCTTCTTGAAAAAAAGTTTCCAGTGGCAGAGCTATTCATCAGGGATGAATGGCTAGCACAGCTATCATATTTAGCAGACATTTTCTCAAAGCTCAGTGAACTTAATCTAAAACTACAAGGAAAAGAGAATGATATATTCAAACACATCGAGGAAGTACAGGCATTTAAGAAATCACTAAAGATTTGGCAAGCAAGGGTTAAAACAGACCAGCCTGTAGAGTTTTAGATAAAAAAAAAAAAGGTAATCGTGTGGTAATTCTGATTCTATTCCCTGCTGTGAACGTCTTTTGATTTTGAGTTCTCGGTTCCGGGTTTGTGTTGTCATGCGGCCGGTGTGCTGGTCCTTGGCGGCAAGTTGTTGTTAAGGATTCACAGTAAACCTTGTATCCGGGCCTGTATTTAATTATGCTCGTCCTAACAAATGGCGAGCATAGGGTCTACAAGAACTTCATGTGGATGTAAGGATTTTCCAGGAGTTTTGATGAGTTCAGCATAGCCTACCGGCTCTGAGGACACTTCCGTAAGGCCAGTTGATTGACGGCGATGGTGCGGAGGTTAGGCAGAGTTCGCCTATGCTAGGGGTGAGGATTTTCAATTCCCCAAGCTGTACTAGTTGATGCTTCGATTTATTGTGTTTTTACCCTACCTTACCTGGCATAGCCTATTGCTACCTACAGTTTTGCTTCATCTTGCAGTTTTGTTCACGATGGCGACGACTACTCAGATTAAGATTGATCCTTTTAATTCTTCCCAGATAACCCTGGTTCTTTGGCTTAGTTTATTAGAAGCTAATTTTAGTAATCTTGGAATTGAGGAAGATAACAAAAAGAAAAATGTTTTGCTAGTGTCGATTGGAACTGATGTTTTTAGTGTACTGGGTAATTTTTGTGCTCCTCATTTACCCCATACAAAGACTTACGATGACCATGTAGCTGTATTGAAATCACATTACATTGTGAAACCTCCTTATCATCGTAGCCTAATAGCTTTTCAACAAAGAAAAAAAAGGAGGGATGAGACAGTGAATAGTTTGTATGCTGACCTCAAGGCTTTAGCAAAAGATTGCAATTTTGGTAATCATTTCGATTCAAGAGTCAGAGATCAGTTGTTTATGACAGTGGACAATGAAGTATATTTTCCCAATTTAGTTGCTTTGAATATTGATCTCCAAGCTATGACCTCTAGTGCAGTTTTAGAAAGAATTTTGAACATGGAAAAAGCTTTTGTGGGTGAGAGGAACGAATCACAGCCACAGGTTAGTTCAGTGAGAAAAGAAAAGTCATCTTGTAAGCATTGTGGGTTATTTTTCGTGAGACTCCAGCCACCTCCCGCTTTATAATTTATATTTTTCTTGGGTAAATCACATCAAAACAAAAAATTTCTTCTCAATACATAACCTTCGCAAATGCCTAATAGCAGAAAAATAAGGACTTGTAAGGTAAGACAATACCAGCCCCCTCCATAACTAATACAGCAAAATTGTAACCAGTAAACACCCCTAGTTTACGTTAGGTTGGTATTTTTAGGTTCTTTTACTACCTTATCATTTCCTGGCCATTTTTGCATGAAAAATCCAAAATGGTTTTTCATGCAAAAATGGCTGGCTGGAGTCTTCCGAAAAATTACCGCATTGTGGTTTTTCTCATGAGAGTATAGACTGTTGGTTTAAAGATCTGACTTGTAACATTTGTAAAAGGAAAGGTCATCTGAAAAGGGTGTGTAGAGAGGCAAACAAAGATTTGTCTCTTCATAGGCCTAGTAGTGTTAAACCTAGGTATAAGGCTTCCAATAGTAGGGCTGAAGGTAAGAAGGCTGTAAAAACTATTGATGATTATGGAGACAACTGTGATGATAGATTGTTAATGGTTAAAGGAAAGATTTTTGCTCTTAATTCTGATGAATTTTATTTCAGTATTAATCAGAATTTAGTTCCATTTGAGATTGACAGTGGCGCTGCTGTCTCTACTATAACCAAAGAGTGGGTACATAGGTTAAAACTAAATATGGAACAATGCAATAAAAAGCTAAGAGGTTATGATAATATGAAAATTGATGTCTTGGGCAAAGTGTTAGCTCCTGTACTTTATAATAGCACAAAGGTTTCTCAGGTATTTTATGTTGTTGATTCTTGTAATACAAATTTGTGTGGTAAAGATTTAATGCAGCAAGTAGGTATTTATCTGGCTGGAATAGCTGAAGGTAGTAGAGTAATAAAGGTTGCTAATGTGAGTGCAGAAAAGCTGCTAGATAATTACTTGGTAGATTCAAGTAAACCTATTGCTGGTGTTTTAGCCAAGATTCATTTAAAAGGTAATGCTACCCCAAAGTTTATGAAAGCGTGCACAGTTCCTTTTTATTACAAGAAAATGATTGAAGATGCCTTAGATAAGCTAGTAGCGGATGAAATGATGGAACCCATATCACATAGTGAATGGGCAGCTCCTGTTGTACCTGTATTGGAAGAAAATAAGGTTGAAATGAGGATTTGTGGAGATTTTAAAATTTTGAATAAACAAATTCATTGTGACAGGTACCCGTTACCAAAGATAGAGGAATTGTTATCTGTTGTTGGTGAGGGAAAGTTTTTTTCCAAAATTGATTTAAAGAATGCTTATCTTCAAATACCTGTTGATGAGAAAAGTCAAGAGTACTTAGTAATTAATACTCATAAAGGATTGTTTAAATATAAGCGTTTACCTTTTGGCTTGTCCTCATCCCCTGGTATTTTCCAAAGGTTTATTTCTCAACTGTTGGCAAATGTGGAGGGTGTAGCTGCTTATTTAGATGATATTATTGTAAGTGGTGCTACCAAAAAGGAGCATGATCACCGATTAAGAAAGGTTTTGGAACTTTTGCAAGCACATAATGTACAAATAAATAAGACTAAGACTGTTTTGGAGGCTGAATCTATTGAATATTTATGATACCACATCTCAGGTGAAGGAGTCAAGCCATCTTCAAAGGGACTGAAAGCTATTTTAGATTGCCCATGTCCTACTTCTGTTGAAGAAGTTCAATCTTTTTAGGTATGATTACTTATTATTGCAAGGTTGTAAAGAATTTTTCTTCTAAGCTAGCTCCCTTGTATGATTTATTGAAGAAAAAATGTAAAATTTAGATGGACTTCAGTACAGCAGAAGGCGTTTGAAGGCATTAAAGAGATTTTTCCGAGTCCAAAGTGCTGACTAGTTTTGATGGGGATAGTCCTTTAATCATTGAAGTGGATGCGTCTCCTGTAGGTGTGGGGTGTGTTTTTGTTACAAAAGGTTGGTGACGAAGAAAAACAATTTATTTTGCAAGTAAAAAACTATCTAAAGCAGAAAGGAACTACTCTCAGTTAGATAAAGAAGGATTAGCTCTTATTTTTGCTGTGAAACGTTTTAGATATTTTTTGCTTGGCAGGAATTTTGTTGCTAGAACTGATCATAAACCATTACTGGGACTTTTGGAAGAGGGAAACAGATTCCATGTAATGCTAATTCTAGAATACAAAGATGGGCTTTTGTTGTTATCTCAGTATGATTATGAATTAGTTCACAAACCTGGGAAGGAAAATGTAATTGCTGATGCCTTAAGCAGATTGCCACTTGATGATGATTTTCATTCTGTTACACCAGCTGAGTATGTTAATTGGTTGAATTACTTGATTTTGATGACATCTCTTTTCAGACAGTTAAACATTTCACCAATAAGGATGCTGTATTGTCTCAGTTGAAAAATTGTTTGAAGCTGGGATGGTCAAAGGAACATAATATGTCACTTCTGGAATATGCCTCTGTAAAAGATGATTTATCTCTCCATAATGATGTAATATTGTATAGAAATAGGGTTTTGATTCCTGTTGAGTTAAGATGTAAGGTTTTGAACCATTTGCATTGTGGGCATAATGGTATAAATGCTATGAAAGCTGAGGCAAGGAATTGGGTATGGTGGCCAAAGATAGACCAGGACATAGGAGAAGTCACAAAGAATTGTAGCATTTGTTTTAAGAATTTTACAAATCCTCGAGCTCCTACATTGTCTTGGCCTATTGTTGGTAAATCATGGTCTCGACTGCACATAGATTATGCAGGACCGATGGATGGTAAATATTTTTTGATAATTGTAGATTCTCATAGTAAATTTTTGGATATTCATTTTTCTAGTTCCACTACGTCAGCTGTTACCATTGGTCATTTGAGGAAGACATTCTGTAATTTTGGTGTACAGTACCTGATATCATTGTATCAGATAATGCTCCAAATTTTGTTTCTCAAGAGATGGAGGAGTTCTTGTGTAAAAATAGTATTAAGCATGTAACACCAGCTCCTTATCATCCATCCTCCAATGATCTGGCTGAAAGGGCGGTGAGAACATTCAAGGAGGGCCTGGGAAAATTTAAGAAGGGAGATATCCAGACCAGAATTTGTACATTTTTGTATAACTATAGGAGGACTGTGAATTCTTCAACAGGTAAGGCCCCAGCAGAAATAATGTTCGGTAGGAATTTCAAAGGTACTGTTGAATCAGTTAAACTGAAAGACAAATCTTTAAGGAAAATGAGGGATGAAATTTTCCAGGAGGAAGGTAAATTGTATAAAGTCAGTGATGCTGTGTTTGTTTGTAATTGTGGGAAAGGTTCACCATGGGTGGAAGGAAAGATTGTGGAAGTACTTGGGTTGAGAAATTATAAGGTGGAAGTACAGAGTTTTGGTAATATTATTTGGACAAGACATGCAGATCAGATTATGCATAGATATATGGGTGACTTTCACCAATCCAATAAAGAAGTGTTATCCAACAATTCTAAGTCATCTGTAAATTTGAGTGATTCTAGTGCTTTCATTTCAGACACTAATGTACCAGGTGATACTAGTGGGGCTGAAGAACCCATAGAATGTTCAGTACAACCGCCAAAGTTAAGGCGATCCAGTCGAATAAGTAAACCTCCAGATCGACTTGATTTATAAATATATACAAATGTGCTGTATTTATCATGTTTTGTTTTCATATTTGTAACATATTTTGGAAGAAGTATTGATTTATTTAATTGTCTGATGTTTTAAATTGGAATATTATTGCTTTTCTAGGGATAAGGGATGTAGAGTTTTAGATAAAAAAAAAAGGTAATCGTGTGTTAATTCTGATTTTATTCCCTGCTGTGAATGTCTTTTGTTTTTGAGTTCTCTGTTCCGTGGTTGTGTTGTCATGCGGCCGGTGTGCTGGTCCTTGGCGGCAAGTTGTTGTAACGGATTCACAATAAACCTTGTATCCGGCCCTGTATTTAATTATGCTCGTCCTAACAAGCCGGTTTATAACATGTTCCCTGCACTTTTACAGCATATTGAGGAAAACCATTTAAATCAAGAATGTATGCAGAAAATAAAAAAAAAAATACGGACCTACACCTTCAGTCTCTGTCAGCCAGCTTTGAGCAGTATTTTCCAGAAGAAAAAACTATCCATTTAAAAGAAAAATACGGGGTAAAAGATCCGTTTGTATTTGGGAACCCAGATTCAGTTATGAAATTAAACTTAACACTTAGTAAGGAAGAAGAGTTGGTCCGGCTAACTAGTAATAACTCATTAAGAATGAGACACAAGACATCAATACTGTCTTCGTTTTACAACCACGTATATGTGTGAGGCTGGTTTCTCAGTCTTAACCAAGTTAAAGTCAGAGGAAAGAAATCGCCTTGATGCCACCATTGATATGCGTGTCGCCCTATCTTCCTGCAAGCCAGACTGGTCCAGGATAACAACAAACAAGCAAGCCCACCCAAGTCACTAAATAGGTAAGCCTAATTGCAAGTGAGTGGAAATTATTCTATGTTTGGATACACACACACACACACACATATATATATATATATATATATATATATATATATATATATATATATATATTATATATATATATATATATATACACTGTATATATTACATACTTGTAATTCTGATTATAAGGCCTTTTTAACATAATTATTGCGTTTCAGTTTTATCCTTGTATTCTCTGATATTTCTGGTCATCTGTACAATATTTTTCTGTATGGGTCGTGGGAATAATGTCATAGTAAAAACTGGGTCACGGCTGAAAAGTTTGAAGAACCCTGACTTAGAGAATCCCCATGTTTAACCACTACCGGTTTACCTAATACCCACCCCCCCTACCTCAGCAGGTCCTCTCCATTCATTTTCATTTTCTCTTATAAAATATCTCGTCTCCCACTACTGCTTCTTCAAATTTATGTTCTCTGACATTTTTGTTTAAAGCAATTCTTATTTTATTACAAGGCTCATTTTTTGTAAACACCTCTCTGGCCTTATGCATTGCATTCAGTGTATCCCTCACTATGCTTTCTTCCATACCTTTCTCTCTGCTTGCAGGACTTGAACTCTCTTCTCCCATTAAATTTGGCAAAGAATGGTTTTTTTTCCAAATACTAATTGGTTAAGGGAGGAACCACCATTATTTATCAAGCAGTTCCTAGCACTCACTACCCATCTTAATGCCATGAACCAATCCACTTCATCATCTTTAATCTTTCTTTGATTATGCCTACCGTCTTTTCACGTATTCCATTGCTCCATGGAGATTCAGATGCTGTGGCCAATACTTTAATATTCCATCTTTCTGCCATCCTCCTTACTTTTTTCATTTTGAAATTCTCCCCCGTTGTCTGATAATATTTTAGAAGGTGCTCCAAATATAGCAAGCCACCCATCAAAAGGTGTCTTTATAATAGTTTCTGACAACATCTCGTTGCCATATCTACCGTTACCAAGAATTTTCCCTCTTCTATCTTGCCCACATCCATTGCTACAACTTCATTAAATATTTTACTCCAAGAAAATACCACTACTGGTTTATCTGGATTTCTTTTGTATCTTTCACATATCTCACAACTAGCAGTTAAGTCTGTTAGTAACTTTTTTATTTCCTCTTTTTCTTTCTCTCTCAAACCATCAATCCACTGTGCTGCTTCTGTTAGCTTCCATATTTTATCGCCACTTCCGTGACCAAATTGTAGATGTAGCTTCATCATTGCACCTTTAATTTCCCTTAGACTCTTTCCCTTCCATCCCTCCACTAACAGTTCTTCTTCTACCTTCCTCCTCAAAACTGGAATTCTTAGTGGACCTGTTTTTCTTCTCTTAACTTTACCTTCATGTCCCCTTCTATTTTAGCACAATTCTCTTTTAAATTTATAGTCATAACCATTTTACTCATGGTTTTCTTATCTATTAACCATGGTAGGCCTACATCACCCTGCAAAATTCCTGTCTTCAAATAAAACTTTTTGTTTTTCAATATCATTGACATCTACATTACTCCTTTCGACTTGTATGATGGTTCACCGAAATTAAATACTATATTAGACTCTGTCTTAGTATCATTCATTCTCCTCAACTCTTCCTGATTCAAACCCACGACAATGCGTGCTGGTCACAATTCTCCACAAAACTGTCGATTTACATCCTGTGTCTAAAGGCCACCATACACACAACAATTATCGCATGTGATATCGGTATCGCAAGTAAATCGGTGTGTTTGGGGTTATCGTGCTGCCAAAAGTGGGCGGAGTCTCGTGATAGCACAATCTCGGCGGCAACCTGATATTGCTCGGTTCGGGCTCCCGATTTTACACCCGGTATCGAAGATCGCGATGTGTATGGGCTCATCGTACGATATCCTCAGTTGGTTAGCAACCGTTAACATTTCAGGATGACAATATACGCTGATCGAGAATTTTGGGTAGATTTTATCTAAATTTATCAAGAGCTTCCTTGTCCTTGGAAAGTAAAATCTAAAGAATATTGTGACAAGGGTAAGAGGAACAATGTTTACGTAACACTACTAGAAAAACAACGTGAGAAAGACCCATCGGCCACAAAAGTATTAGTCATTAAAAAAAATCACCAATTTGAGGACAACATACCGGAGAGGACTGAAAAAAGTGGAAGCATCCAAAAAAATCCGGAGCTTCCACTGATGATATATACACTCCCTTGTTATGGTACTGTCAGCTTATGCATTTCATAAGAGACCAACAACTGACAAGGCCTTCTTGCTCCAACTTAAACTTATATAAGATGAATTAATTTTTTTAAAATAAATATTATTTATTCCTTTATTAATAATAGCAACACAATGAAAATAGTATGTAAAGTCCCCGCTCAATGGTTTCTCTGTAATGAACATCCCGTTTTCTGTGGTGCCTTTACAGGCGACCTAGGGTCGGACGAACACAATCTTATCATTATTATGAATTGTATATTTATTACCTGTTCATTTGACCTTGCACCACGGATATGTGACGGAGTATTTGTATGTCTAACCAGTCATTGTTAATCATTATGTTTTCTGTATGTACCTGCCCTGTTTTGTGTAGAGAAATAGTTTTACCTCAGGTCACCTGTAAATTTTTGTACCCGTGGTCTCTGTGTATACACAGACGTCTGCACGCTGCTTTATAAGCGGGTCGCTTCATCAATAAACTAGCAGTACTTGTCTTCCTGCTCATTATTTCGCACCTGTCACAGTGGTGACCCCGGAGTGGTTCCTGGAGCCATTAATGGACTCAAATGACGACTTAGTCTTGGCCCGATGAACCAACCCACGCCCTTAACAGACTAACTACGGCACTCTAACAAAGCGTTTGGGCGTTACCAACCCTCATCAGCAAATCACCAGCATCATTAACGGACCCACACAACGCGCTCCCAAGCGTGTATTGACACGAGTGTTCCCTCACACTCCAAGTGAGAGTGCAGAATGAGCATGGACACAGACATCCCCAACCGCATACAAATTACTGCGAACTTCTTGGAGGCAGATGTCTCCCTCGCGCAATCCCCTCCCGCGCGCTCCTCCACGTTGGTGCTCGCTCCCCGCACGATGCCTCTCCTGATGGACCAACCAAGGGCGACCCTCAGCATAAAGCTGCCGCCATTCACCTATCAGAACCCAGCGTCCTGGCTCTACAGGGTCGAGGGGCAATTTAGGGTGGCAGGCCTGACCGACGAGGTGCCGAAGGCGGACGTCGCCATCAACTCCCTAGTGGAGGAGATATACAAGAAGGTCGCCATGTGGGTGATGACAACGTCGAGCCCTGCCACCTTCCAGGAGTTAAAGGCCACTCTCGTTGAGACTTGCTCCCTGCCGGTCCCCAAGAGAGCCGCCCGCGACCTCGACCTCACCATCAACCCCCGGCAGGACACAAACCTCTTGGAAACGTGGCATGCCCTCCGGGACCTCCTCCTCCTTCCCGAGAATAACAGCAGTGGCAGGTGCCAAGAGATTAGCCTGTCGAGGGAGATCCTCCTGCAGCAGCTACTCCCAGAGGTCCGTGGGCAGATCACAGAG
>NC_089798.1:20541056-20638556 GCF_040412425.1 Macrobrachium rosenbergii
CTTTCTTTCTGGGAGTGTCTGGAAGGAAATTAACTCAAAGAGTATGGAGGAGCCATGCACACTGATATCTGTTCCTCTCAGACTGCTCAACTAGAAGACAAAGTTGGTCAAAGGTTCAGTCACAAAGAGATCTGTTACCACTGGAAATACTAATGAAAACTGCATTCCAGTCATACAACAGAAGATGGGAATAAGGTTTTTGGTAAAGAGAATGCTAAGTATGCGAATGTTTCTTCAGAGAGGGAATGAGTAATCAGTTGAAGGACACTAACAACAAGGGTGGTCTAACAAGACCAATGTACAGTTACATCTGCAGGTGCCAAAGGAGACCAAGCATGACCATCTTTATAACCCCAAATCTAAGTCAAAACCAGCCAGGCTGGCTCCGCTACCTGATCTAGGCAAACGTGCAGGACAAATCAACCCCTGGTGCCACACACACACACACACACACACTGGCCTGGGCCAGTACCAACACGAGAGTAATACAGCAGTCCCTCAACAATTCATTTTTGCCTTGGAACATGATTACCCAGAGGTTCCCCAACACCACAATATATGGGAAAAATATAAACAAAATTCATAAAATTTAAAAATCCACTCAGGATGGTTGGCAATGCTGCATACATGGAAAGACGTGTTGGTAACACTGCTTAATAGTCACAACTAGGTTGAGAAAGGATTACTGTTGGGGTGGTGGGCCAGGTAGAGAGTTGGGAAGAAGAGGTGTCTGGGTAACAGGCGTTGCGAGGGGTACATGGGAAACTGATTTCTTGAGAGCTTTTGTGACTGAAATTGTATCTTAATTTGCACTATGTAACTTGACAAGTCATCATGCACATAGAGCCTTATATTTATGAAATTTGATTTTCTTTTAAATTTTTATTATCTGTAAAAGTTATATTTCTTATGTGGGGTGCACTTCCCTCTGCAGATTACACTGATGTAGGTTTTTGCAGATTGTACCAATAAAATCAACAGAGCCCTTATAAAGGTAAAACCGTTTGACTGGGAGTTGAGGTCTGACAGCCGACAGCCAGGAGGAAGTTGGTTTGTTTGTAGCCTGTGGTGGCTAACATTTACTCCAGTGTCTAAGTTTAGTCATGGGAAATACTACATACTCTTAATGGGAAGAAAAATAGAAATCATACAATCCCTCTCTTATTTATGTATGATTCAAAGATGAGATTTGATAAAAGTGAAGTGAAAATCAAGAGAAAACTGTTCCTTCAATTGTAGTGGAAGTTAGCAAAAGAGATCTAAAGAAAAAGTTTGTTAATACAATATACCTGTTTTTGAAGGAGATTGTTTTCCTTCTATGTTGTGTACTGAAGCCTTTCCTTGAAGGAGACTGTTTACATTCATTGTGTGTTCTCCATGTTTTGTACTGTTTGTGTATTAAACGTATGGTTTGAAGACAGTTGTATGTATGGCAGGGTTGGTTATGATTTTTAATTTTTTTATTAATCAGCATAAAAATAATTGGAAAGCTCTCTCTCTCTATATATATATATATATATATAATATATATATATATATATATATATATATATATATATATATATATATATATATATATATATATATATATATATATATATATATATATATATATATATATATATATATATATATATATATATATATATATATATATATATATATATATATATATATATATATATATATATATATATATATATTACACACACACACACACATATATATATATATATATATATATATACATACAAAAGAAAGATGCTGGAATCTGCTATCATCAATCAAACCAACAATATGAACCTGTCAGGAGGACATTGGAAATCGGACGCCATTGACACCTTAATCCTCAGACCCCTCTTGAAGAAGATGACCCAAGAAACGCGACCGCCAGATCCATCACCAAACGGGAGCTAATGAGGCCAAAACCACTAGGAATTTGGTCAATCTCTCCTTCTTAAGAAACGCCACCTCCTTAACATCGGAGGCCTAAGGCCACACCTTCATGTTTTTGTATATATACCATTGTAACTTTCCACCTGTCCATATTCCACCAGTGAACAGGGGCACAGAAACAAGTGCCCGAAATATATGGTTTCAACGTTTAAATAGTGTTTTATGGGCCTTCTTATTTTCATATATATATTACTCCATACATTAGTTTAAAACACATTTTGGAGTTTTTTACGGAATGTTGCATCATCTCTCACTTGGTGACAACGTGTTTGAACCTGTCAAGCACCCCACCAGCCCTTGGCCAGGATTGCATCATCTCTCTGTCCTGTTCCCATATATATCATGTTAGGACTATGTAGTAGTTTGGGTGTTACAGCCACTCATTCCTGAGCAAACTGCAAGGTCGTAGGGATGCCATTGACCACAAGGCTTAATGTATCTGGTAGGAAGAGTGATCCAGTGTGGGAACATTTTAACAGAATTCCTTCAAAGCCTGGGAAAGGATGGAGAGCTATATGCAAACAGTGTAAACTTGAGTTTCAAGGAATAGTAGCAAGACTGAAATCTCACAGAGAAAAATGTCAGCAGCTTCAAACTGAATTATCAGAAGAGGATTTGGATAATTCAGGTAAGATTGAAAATCACTACCTATTCTTGTTGAATTATAGTCAAATGGAGTAAAAAAAAAAAATTTCCTGGTTTTTGGTTGAAGAAAAAAAAAATGCCACCCCCCATTTTTTTCCCTTTACTTTCACTTTTTGTACTAATGTGCTTCCCGAAAAAGCAAGGGTCTGAGAACCCCACCTCATCTTTCTATGAAGTTCTTCTCATGAGAAACCAAGGACTACCATACCATGCTGTATCTATTGTCTCCGTGCTATGAGAAAACGTAATTTTGATAATACAGTAGTTGCATCTATCACCTTGGGTTTCCTTTTTCAGAAAGTGTACCTACTGCATCAACTTCAACACCGCTTGACTCCAAAGGTGCTTCAAAGAAGTGTTGCAACTCCAGCATTACAGAAAAAAAGTCTAACTTCTGCCACAATTTCTTCAAAGCGTACAGCAGCAACTTTGGATACATTTGTTACAGACAACTTCTTATGAAAAAACAAACCTTGATGAAGAAGTCGCCAAGACGGTCTTTGCAACCAACTCTTCATTTAGATTGGTAGAACATCCTCAGTTTTGTAAAGTGGTTGGGAAGTTGAGGTCAGGATACACTCCTCCAACAAGAAAAGAAATTGCAGACAAATTCCTACCCATGATATATGAGAGAGAATATGCAAAGTGTGCCACAGAGCTGAAGGATGAAATTGTATGTCTGTCTTTAGATGGATGGTCTAACAGTCACAACGAGTCTATTATATGTGCTACTGTGACAACCTCAAACGGCCATATATATCCAGTGGATACAACAGACACAAGTGGCCAGCCTCATACTGCTGAATATCTAGCAGAGCTCTCAGAATCGGCGATTCAGAAGTGTAAAGATGAACTTGGTTGCCATGTTGGTAGCGTTGTGACCGATAACACAGCTAATGTAAACAAAATGAGGAAACTGTTAGAACAAGGAAATGAACTGAATTCTGGTGACCTATGGCTGTACTGCACACATTCTGAATCTTCTGGCTCATGATCTGGAAATTGGCAATATTAAAGAGCACGTGGTGTGCATAGTAAAATACTTTAGAAACAATCACTATGCTTCTGCAAGATACCACCAGGAAGATGGGCAATGTCTTGTTATGCCTCAGGACACAAGATGGAATACCATGTGTAACTGTCTGAAGATATATATAAAGAACTGGCCAGTTCTCAGGACAATTTGTGAAGTTGATAGGGAGCAGATTGATGTCAGAGTTAGAGAGAAGGTATCTAACTTAACACTGAAGCAGTCAGTAGAGGACTTACTTGCACGACTAGAACCAGTAGCTGTGGCTTTAAACAATGTACAGAGTGATAAATGTACAATTGCTGAAGCAGTGAACATTTGGAAAGAATTAATCACAACTTTATGCAGTGACAGAGATGCAGTAACTGCTGCGAAAAAGAGGTTTGACCAAGTCATAACACAAACTCATCTTCTTGCAAACCTGATTCATCCTTCCTTTCAAGGAAAATTGCTTAGTGCAGAAAAAGTGAATAAAGCAATCGACTATGCCAATGAAAAGTTTCCCTCACTTGTCCCAGTCATCATGAAATTTCAAGCCAAATCGTCTCCTTTCCATTCACGTAAGTTTAGTGATTCTATGACAAAGTGTATTTCAGCTGTTGAATAGTGGAGGTCACAATCAAATGTGTTGGATAGCGACATAATTTCAGCAGTACAACAACTACTGTCTGCAGTGGCTTCTTCATCAGGGGTTGGAAGAATTTTTTCAAGCTATGGTATTGCACATTCAAAACTAAGGAACCGGCTGGGGACGGAAAAAGCAGCAAAACTGGAATTTTTGTTTAAAATCATGAATACCCACAAAATGGCTGTGTTTGATGATACTAATGATCAGGATGCCTAAAAGAACCAAACTTATTGTCATAAGAATTAAAAAAATTATTTTTCAAAGATTTTGAATTTCAATTTCAAAGAATTTTTATGAACTACGTTTCAAAGAAGTGTATCATTAGCTTTCAAAGAAGGCTTCTTTTCAAGTGTAAATTCAATGTACTGTACTTTTGTTTTAGATACAGGCTATAATAATTTTATTTTTAAATTTATTACTTCAGGAAATAAGTACAGTTCATTATAAGTGAACCTCATAGATTTCATTTTTTTAATAGCATGTGGAATTTTTAATTTTTTTGTTATACTGTATTGTAAAGGGAAGTGCTTTAGTATTCTACTCCTCAGAAACAAGTACAGTTCTTTACAAGTAAAACCCTTTGATTTAACGGACTGTGGAAATTTTTTTTTGTATTGTAAAAGGAAGTTTTTAGTGTTCCATTCCTCAGAAATATATAAAGTAATGTAATTATGTGTTTGTTTTCACATCTTTCCTTTAAATTCCATGTTGGTTGGGACAGAAGTAAATATTGATTTAAAGCATCATGATTTAAATCGACCAACCCTGATGTATGGTATTCTTGTTCTGTTTTGAAAACCTGTATTGTTGAAGATGTTTTTCTATGTTGTAAGCTAGTAAAAGTAACAATTGTAAAAATCTTAGTATTAGAACATTAGTATGTCTTTAATTGGTTAAGACAGATACATCATCAGTACAAAAATGTACCCTACTCTTATCAACTACTGTACATCCAAAGAGTATCAATGCACTTGGTATCAAAGTGTTTCGCCCCTTTGTCCAGCTGTGCACCATTTATCACTGGGTATCTGAATTTAGGACACATGTTGTTCTCGTGCATTGCGATGCTTTCTCCTAAACATGAGGCTTTGGTTGAAGTGCCTGCAGCACTGCAGGTGCTACTTCTTTTGAAGACTTAGAAATTGTCAAGAGGTCGAGGCAGGACGGTCAATGGGACATATAATGGAGGAGTACAGCACTGTCTGGTCAACCTTGCAGGATATCAAGGCAGCCAAGAACAAGCTGAAGAAATATGCAAAGGACTTTGTAAAGATATCCAGGCATCAGGCCTGAATGGTGATGGCAAATCCCTGCCATGGGGACAATGAACAGTTGACCTTGATCTTGTTTCATCAGCAGAGAACGACCGGTGTTCATGTACAGTATGCAGTACTGTACTGTATTCAAGGCTGCAGCTGAGAAGTTCTCAGGTCTCCATGATGTTGCAGACTTTAAGGCTTCCAAAGGATGGCTGTTTCAGTTCAAATTTCAACATGGGTTATTTAACCAGAATACTCATTGCAAAGCTTTGGATGCTTCCAAGGAGGGAATAGAGGAATATTGGCAGAAACTGAAAGATCTGATGAAAAAGGAATACTTGGCTTTAAGTCATATCAACAATGCTGACAAAACTGGTCTTTCACCCTTTGCCCACTAACAACTTGGCAGATAAGAAGGAAAAGAAGTTACCTAGTCAAAAGCTTTCCAAGCAACATGTGTCTGCCTTGTTATATGGAAATGTTGCTGGTAGCTAAGTAACCATATGTCCCGCATGCTTTGACAGATGAGCTCCCTGTGATTTGGTACCACTCAGTTCAGCCTTGATTCACCTAAAAGATCATTTCAAGTTGGTTCCCTAACCACTTGTAAGGAGGTTCATCAACAGATAAAGGACCTTGGAACTGCCTGACATCTTGGACAATGCACCTGCGCATCGTACCACAACCCAACTGGCTGGTGACGAAGGTTGTAGGTAGTCCCCAGGTGACAGCAGCTCCGGCTTACCACATTCCGTACTTACGTACAGTGCTTTTTCAAATATACAGTAATAAACCCCATGTATTTGCACTCTCACAATTCATGGACTCAGCGATTAGTGGGATTTTCTGTGGAACCCATCTAAGAAGTAGTTGCAAAAACTCACCCATTTGAAGGTTTTTCTGTGGAACATACCTATAAAAATATTCGCTGGGGACCCGCCTATTCGTGGATGCAGATTTTTTCTTGTTTGTACAACAATATTCTGTACTTTCATATTATTTACTATATAATAACACCAAAATAATAATGTAAAGTAATAATAATATTACAGTACGTAATAGTAATAAAATTAAATAATAACAGTACAGTAATATTAAATAATAAGATTAAATTCAATAATATGTAATACTACACAAGGTACCTGTAATAATAATAAATATGACATTTTTATAATAAAATAGTTTTATATATACTTGCCTGGTAATTATGTAGGCTATTAGTTTCTTTTAACCAGCATCTTAAAATTTTGAAATTAAAATTTTGAAATTGCGGATCATGCTAGTTTGTTTTGGTTATGGCGACGTGCCCCACCCATTTTCGGGTGTAAGAGAAGGTACAACATAGCAAAGAGCTTCAATTTGTTTATGTCCTTATGTCCAAGTGAGGGGGAGGCGGGTGGGCTCCAACCATGTAATTACTGGTTAAGTACTGTTTATATAAAACATTATTTTATTACAAAAATGTCATTTTTATACAAGTAACTTACCCAGTAATTACATAGCTGATTCCCATATTGAATGGAGGTGCGAATGTTGGACATATCTACCCCACAACATTGTTAATAGTAATGAGTTTGAGAATAGAAATTTGCTAACATTGAATCAATGTTGTTGAACCTTACCTGATAAGAGAGCTGCTACAGATAGATACTACCTCTGGTTGGCACTCATCTTATCCAGCAGAGGCGAGGCAGTAAAGCCTTGAGGGCCTACTACTACAGTGGGTGCTTTGTAGCAAAGGACTAAATCCCGAGGGCTAGCACAGTACAACAAGATGCCCCTGCCTGGGGCGCAGTACCACACACAATAACCAGAGTAAATAAGTCACCATAACCACCAAAAACCAAATTAAAAACACCAATACCCAACCATTAAAACCAAAAGACTGGAGGGTACTCCAAGTACATAGTACTCCCAGGCTCCCCAAAAACTCAACACCCTAAGCAAGTGACAAGATTAAAGAAAGGACATTGGTTTCTATGTTTCCTTCCCCAACACTACGCCAGCCGCGTAAAACGGACCCAAGGTACGGCACTGATCATAAGTAGTCTCAATATCCCTTAAGTAATGGGATGCAAACACTAAACTTGCACTTCCAAAACATCGCTTGCACAATAAATTGACATGAGGGATAAATTGTGCTTGAACACCAAAGACATAGTGACCGCTCTTAACTCATGGGGTTTTACCTTGTAAGAGGAGAGCGATTCTTCGCTCACCATGGAATGTGCTTCTGAAATCAGGTTCCTCAGAAAAAATGCCAGGGCATTCTTAGACAAGGGTCTAGAGGGATATTTCACAAAACACCAAAGATTCCTTAAAGTACCACGAATGTCCTTTGTTCTGTGAAGATAAAACTTAAGGGGCCCTATTGGACAGAGTTCTTTCTTCTTCAGACAGCCCTACTATCTCGGAAAAGCTCTTGATCGTAAAAGAATGAGGCCATGGATTCTATGGCAATTCGTTCTTAGCCAGAAAGTCTCAGGAAAAGGAACAAATTGCATTCCCCTGAGAAAATATAATGTTTCTGTCTAAAGCATGGATTTCACTGGATCTCTTGGCAGTGGCCAAGGTGACCAGAAAAAGTTTTCCTGGTTAGATCCCTTAAAGAGATAGATTGCATGGGCTCAAAACGTGAACTGGACAGCCACTTACGTACCACGTCTAAGTTCCAGGACAGCAAAGGTTTTTCTTTAAGCTTTGCGGTATCAAAGGACTTAAAAAGATCGGACAAATCCTGGTTAGACGATAAGTCCATTCCTTTATGGCGGAAAACTGAGCTAAGCATACCTCTGTAGCCTTCTACAGTAGAGGTGGAAAGTCCTTTAGTGGAGCGAAGGAACAGAAGAAAGTCTGCTATTTCTGCTACAGAGGTATCAGAAGAGGACACATTATTTCGTCTGCACCAGGACCTGAAGATGAACCATTTAGCCTGGTAGACATTAGACATTATCTGAAGTCTGTTTTCTACACTTTGCAATTACATCTGCAGCCGCTCTTGAAAATCCCTTCTTTCGGAGCAGTCGCCTAACAGTTTGAATCCTGTTAGGGCCAGAGAAGACAAGTTTTGGTGGAACTGACGAAAGTGAGGTCGCCTGAGAAGTTGTTGCTTCTGTGGCAGCAGTCTCGGGAAGTCCGCAAGAAGTTCTAGTAGATCCGGGAACCATTCTTTTGCTGGCCAGAAGGGGGCTATCAAGATCATGGACAAGTTTTGATAAGACCGGAGTTTGTTGATGACTTGTCTCACTATACTGAATGGGGGAAAGGCATACAGATCTTTGTTCGACCAATCCTGCACCACTGCATCGGTTGCCCATGCCAAGGGATCTGGTACTAGTGAGCAGAAGAGAGGAAGTCAGTGATTCCTGGAGGACGCACACAAATCTATCATGTGTTTCCCCCAGAGCTTCCACAGATCCAGACAAACCAACGGGTCTAATGTCCATTCTGTGGGATGGATCTGCCTTTGACGGCTCAATTCGTCTGCCAGAACGTTGAGTCTCCCTTGGATAAAATGCGTTGTCACTTGAGTGTCATTCTGGTGTAACCAAAGATGAAGACCCCTTGCCACTTCGTACAGGGAGAAAGAGTGGGTTCCCCCCTGTTTCTTGATGTACACCAGCGCCATCGTGCTGTCTGAATGCACTGCTACTGTCCTCCCCCAAATTTCTGAAGCGAAGCACTGTAGGCCCAGAAATATCGCCTGTAACTCTTTTACGTTGATGTGCCAATTTTCCTGTTCCTGAGACCAGGTCCCTGACATTTCTTTTAACCCCAAAAGAGCTCCCCAACCTAGGTTCGATGCATCTGAAAAGAACTCTAGACTGGGGTTGAAGAATTTCCCTTCTGATAGTCTCTTCCTGGAATTCCACCAATGAAGGTCCACCTTGATTTCCTGTTAGAGCTGGCTCTGAGGAAGAATTGGAGAGGTCTCAGGTGAAGTCTTTCCAGAGTGACAAATTGTTCCATGGTGCCTAGAAGACTCATCCACTGATTGGCCGAGCAAAAGTTTAGTTACAGAAATTCTTCCACTGTCTGGAGACACTTTTCTATTCTCTTCAGGACTGGAAAAACCCGAAAATTCCAAGCGTTGGTCATCACTCGTAAATATGGAATCTCCTGAGAAGGTGTCAGGAGAGACTTGTCCAGACTGACGAGAAGGCCAAATTCTTGGGCCAAGAGAAGAGTCGTGCGAATGTCCTCCGTACATTGAACTCTCGAGCGGGAATGTAGTAGCCAGTCATCTAGATATAGGGAGATCTTTATCCCCATCAAATGAAGCCATTTCACTAGGGGTCCCAATACCCTGGTGAACACTTGTGGCCCTGTTGAGAGACCAAAGCACAGAGGCCGAAATTTGAACACCTTGTCCTGAAACACAAACCTGAGGTACTTTCTCGAAGTTGGATGCACTGAAATGTGAAAGTATGCATTCTGCATGTCGATGGATGCCATCCATTCTCCCTGGAGAATGAATGCAAGGACCGATTGGTTTGTTTCCATCTTGAATGTTGTCTTTTTGACAAAGACACTTAGAGCACTTATGTCCAAAACGGGTCTCCAGCACCCTCAATGACTTGGGCACTACAAAAAGATGGTTGTAGAATCCTGGAGAATGAATGTCCTCTACTACCTCTATAGCCTCTTTCTGAACAAGGGACAAGGGGACAGTGCAGCCCTCCTTCAGGACAGACACTATCCAAGATTCCGCTCCCTTTTGTTCCCACCATTCCCAAAAGCGGAGGAGCCGCGCTCCTACCTGAGTACGGAGGACTATGGTTTCATTTCTTGGAGTAAGACTTGGAGGTGGACTTCTTGATGGAACGCTGTGGGAAACGGGTATATGTTCTTGTTCTAGTCTGGGAGGAAGAGTCGAAGAATCCTTGGGGCGTCTCATAGATTGGGAGAGCAGGTCCCGAGTGTTCTTTTTCTGCAGGTCAGAGGCGATGTCCAGTACTATAGCCTGTGGAAAAAGATACATCTTGTCCAAGGGGGAGAATAGCAGGGCCAATCTCTGAGATGGAGTGACGCCTTTCGAAGTAAAAGAACACCAAAGCTCTCTTTTCTTAAGTAAACCCATGGTGTACTTTGCTGAAGAGGAAAGAACCAGGAAAATACTCTAAGAGATCCAACGAGATTTCTTGAGGTAACAAGGAGTAATTTCAAGAACTGACTGAGGGGCTTTCAAACACAAAAGTTGAAGCAGGAACGAGGCTGAAAACATAATTTTGGAGGAGAATGCTGCTGGTGAAAAGAAGCTCCCTGAGAGGATAAGTCGCTCTGGCAGGAACCTTGACAGTGTAGAAATGCCTTGACTCAGAAAAAGGAGCACCTTGTCTGGAAACAACCTCTTCCTCAGAAGAGACAGGAGAGAAAGCGATAAGTCCGCAGGAACCTTGACAGTGTAGAATATCGCCTGAGCTGTCAGAAGAGAGGAGCCTTCTGTAGGAGAAGCAAACTGAGAATATTATCCAGTTTGCTCTGAATCGGGTCAACTGAAGGAGGAACAATGTCCAAGACGACACTACTAAGAAGCGGTGGAGGAGCGGGCACCAATGGGTGCTCGGGGGCGCTGTAGAGAGGGGAGCCAATGACGAAACCTGTTGGTGAACAGGCGCCAGTGGGTGCTCAACCACAAATGGGAGTTTGGGCGCTTCGACACTAGTTGTTACAGCATGTCTAGACAAAACTCTTCATTTGACAAGCCTCCGGACCGCCTGGAGCCTGTCAGTGCAAGAGCAGACCACTTTGGTAGATCTCTTGAGGCGAGGTTGTCTGAGAAGACATGGTTGGGGGAGGATCTTGCAGAGTCCACCAACAACCAAGCAAGTTTGGGAACCATGACACAGGGCTAAGATGTTAACACAACTTGCAGTTATCCTAAAGCTTGTGTAGCTCCTCCCTGACTGTGATGAAGTTTGTGAGGAGAGGTGGTCTGATGGACTGGTCTGTAGCAAGTTGTCTGCTGCACATGCTATAGGGATGGTACGGACAATAAAAAAGAGGAAGACGAAGATTCCTTGAAGGGGCAAACAGGTTCAAAAGGGGCCTGCCCCATAGATTCCACAGATCCCGGAAACCAGGGGATCAAAGGTCCATGATGAAGACAACGTGCTTCTGACAGATCAGTACGTCTGCTAGGACTTTTAAACTAAATTCCTGAATGAACCGAATGACTAGAAGACTTGATGACCTGTCCACAGAAAAAGGATTCTTATTTGGAGACGGGGAGACATGGGACAGCTACTGCTTACAAAAATACATTAGAACTGTGGTCTTGTCTGAATGGCTACCACAGTCCAGGAGTGTACTAAGGTCAAAAGTATTGAACTTTTCATGAAAAACTTCTAGCTCTACGAGAAAGAAGTGAAGGATCTGTCCTTCTGGGGACCACGTCCCAGATAATCCCCAGTTCCTCAAGAGGGCTCCCCAACCTTGATCTGACATGCTGAAAACTAGGTTTAGGCTCAAGGATGAAGGAACTTCCCTTCCAAAAATAAATGTTCAGACAGCTATCACTGTAGTTCCGACTTTATTCAGGGCTGTGAGGAAAAACAAAGGTGTCCGGCTGAGTTTCCCTGCCTCAGGTGGACTTGAGATCCAAACACCTTCGAGCCCTTCCATCGAAGGGGATCAAGGAAGAAAGTCATCCCGGCAAGGACAGATATTCATACCCTGAAAGAATGAAGTCAAATACAAGAGGAGCGAGGACTCCATAGAAGACTTGTGCTGTAAAGAGGCCGAAGCACAGATCCTCAAGCTGGGAAGACCCTGTCCTGTAAGAAGGGCCTATGATACTCCCAGAGTCTGCTTCTCTTAGGTTTTCATTCAATAGCCATGAAGACTGAAGGAAGGGGCTGTCTGGTTTGTCTCTATTTGAACTTCGTCTTCTCATTGAAGGAAAAAATGGTCTGTGGGACATGCCTTTCGTTGATGACCATGTGAAATTGCAGAGAAATGAGCAGACTTGAAGATCCACATGCAGAATAGCAGACAACCTTGTGGACTAGTTGCCAACCCTGTGGATTCTAAGACAGCTGTGGGGACACATTGATATCCATGCAGACTCGACATTACTGAACTCGATCACACCTTGTGTGGACTTCGACATACCCTCATACGGAATGAAAATAATATCTGGAACAGTTATGAAAGGCTTGAAGAATTCCATAACCTCAAAAGCCTTGGCACCATGAGCAAAAGTTAGGCATTCAGCGGCGGCATCCAAGCACGAGAAAGATATTGTCGAGCACAGGTGCTGGGTGCTCGGTAGATGGCGCCATGTGCTAGGAAGTTGGTGCCAAGAGCTCAGGAGTGGACCCAGGTGTTCAGGAAATGGCACCGCACAGGAAAGCAGATCTGAGGTAGAAGCGCTTCTCTTCTGTTTGGAGCCCAATTAAGGTCATTCAACAAAGAGCAAAACTGCAATAAGGACATGAGAGGCCAGCTTCCTTACCATTGGCAGGAAGGAGAGTACAGCAATCACAAACATGAAAATCTTTAGTGACCGTGAAGAACTTTATGGTGTTTTCAGTCTTTGCCAGAAACCTCGGAATTGGATGAAAACTGGAGGACAAGTTTATATAAAGACTGTCCAACCAGGCTAACATCTTGGTGGGCACCAGAGTCCAGAGTAGGCTCAACCCCTAAGGTCCCAAGCAAGGAGGGGAAAAGGGGCTAAAATTCGGACTGTCTGAAAGCGGCAGTGATTCTGTGGCAGCCGGGAAAGCTCGAAATTCCAAGAGATGAGACTGAAAATCCAAAGGACTCTAGCCAGTGCATTAGAGGGAGGAAAGACAAAAGACATGTTTTGCTCCTTTAAACAAAAGCCCAGTTTCAATCTTGAAAGACTTCTAGGAAAGAACCAAAGGAGGAAGCTTCCACCAACAAGCTTAAAAACTCGGTGATAGATGTCCTTGTATGGGGGTAGACTTGGTCCCTTTGGAATTGGAACTGGCGCACAAGGCAGAACAATGGCATGTTCTTAAAAAGTCAGGAGCCGAGCCAAAGAGGAACTGGTGCCAGATGTCTGACACGGCACCAAACAGACAGGTGGACGATTGGACGCTGGGCAATCAGACACTAGACGCTCGGGTCCCTCGGATCTCACTGGACATTTGGATTCCTCAGATCTCACAGGACGCTTGGATCCCTCAGATCCCACAGGACACTTGGATCCCTTGGATCCCACAGGATGCTTGGATCTCCCAGATCCCACTGGGTGCTTGGATCCCTCAGAACCTACTGGGAACTTGGATCCCTCAGATCCCAATGGATGCTTGGATCCATCGGATCCCAATGGATGCTTGGATCCATCGGATCCCACTGGACACTTGGATCTCGCTGGGCGCTCGGATCCCACTGGGCGCTCAGATGTCACTACAAACTCGGATCCAACTGGGTGCTTGGTAGACAGTGTCAGATTGGAAGAGATTGGTGCTACAACTGGAAGATATGCCTGTTCAAAGGCCAGGATATGCCCAAAAAGCACCATCAACTTCACCTGTCTACACTGGGATCCGTATCACTGTAAGACAAAGAAAGCACATCCCTATGGATGCCATTCCAATGGCTATCCATCAAGACCTGCGGACAGCAGGATCAATTGAGGAGTAACTATCCGGGGGTAAAATCCCTTTGGACTCCCATAGACCAACAGTATGCCTCCTCCCAGGTTTAGGGGAGCCAGACAGGGACTGGGTTTGGGAGATCCGATAGGGCTGGATAGCCACATCCTCCACTACACATCCAGTAAGGCGCCTTTCCAGTGGCTGTCTGTCAATACCAAGGACCAGCAACAGGCTCGACTGAGGAGGCAACTACCCGTGTCTAACCCCCCAACCTCCCATGACTTCAAGTATGCCTCCTCCCAGGTATAGGGGAGTTGGACAGGGACTTTGTCTAGGAGCATCGGGGGACGAGTAGGCACCTCCTCCACTGCACAACGCTTCACTATTACAAGGTTAATTTCCGTTAACGCAGACACAAGACTGGCAATGGCATGGAAAGGATGTGAGGGAGCTAGGCATAGGAGCAAGTAGAAAAAATTAGAGGGCTAGCAGCAGGAGAAAAAATTGGATGCAGGGAAAGTAGCGCCAGACAATTAGGGGCTAGTGCTGGGCGCTGGGTTCTCCCTGGTTGTAGATGGCCCCAGACAACTGGGCATCAAGTGAGCTAGTAGCTCGTAAGCTAAGAAATCGGGAGCTGGTGAGTGCTCCTGGCGTTCAGAGCCGATTCTCGGCTGTCAAGAACGTCAATTCTCCCAAAAGCCCAGCACAACTAAAATAAGCACAAATTCTCTCCTTACTACGTTCTGCCCTTACACTTTCAATTCTCTGCAAAGGAATGTGTAATAAGATGTTTAATTAATTCTTTGAAGTACACGGAGTACCATCATACAGACAAATCTCACCTCCTAACAAACATTATTTGAGACTTGGAGATATATATATATGTATCATTACCGAAAATATCGGTCCTGTAGCAAATCCAATGTTCATGTTTTATTACGCTAATCGGCAAAGATGGTAGCAAATGCAATGTTTACATTTTATTACGCTACTTGGTAAAGGTGATAGCGAACGCACAGTTTACTATTACTCTACTTGGCAAAGATGGTACCAAATGCATTGTTTTCATGTCTTATTACCCTACTCATTGAAAAATCAGCCATTCTTCACTGATATTTAACTATCTTTGCTCTTAAGCTAGTGTGCCCAAGTTATCTCTATTCAGGCAAACAGTCTATAGCCGAGCTATGCAAAGCTAAGTGGACGATGACTGCTTCTACATCACTAGTAGCAGATTTGTGAAACGATAAACTTGAACCAGATCTTAAAAACAAAATACTGATCCTGAAAGTATAGGCTTGAAGGTTGCTCGAAATCAGCAATAATACATCACCGAAATCCGGTTAGATAACTGGCAAATGATGAAAAAAGCTTCCACAAATATCTGATGTTTACATCGAGGACGACAGAAACAGAATGAGGTTATCTGCTAAATCTTTCCTAGTATTTGAATTTAAGCTTTCATACTAGTTGGAAACCATAGTTGTATACCTGTCTCAGGACCGCTACTCTTCCTCTCTCTATTTCTACCACACCCATTTGCTCACAAGGCACCTCCCTCACCTATAGCACAGGTGGGAGTGCCACAGGTGAACGCTTTGAACAGTGAGAAGTGGAGCAGGGACAAGGCCTGAAGCATCCATCTCTTGATGTGCTGCTGGAGCAGGAACATCTCTCTACGAGGCTGGTCACTGCCAAGGTGGGAACCGAAGGTGAAGACTAATGAAACAGCAGCAGCTATGGACAATGACTTATCTCAACATCCCATCTCTGAAGTCACCACCGATCACCCCAGCTCTGACTTATCTCAACATCCCATCTCTGAAGTCACCACCGATCATCCCAGCTCTAACTGCTGACACTTCAAGGGGAGGAGAGGAGGATGTCACCGAATCAGCCCAAGACCAATTCTTGGTCACCAAGGAGTCCTCTCACTTCAGGCCTCTCAACGCTGCCTTAGTAGTAGCCGACATCTCTGAAGGAACTAAATTCTAACTGCCGAGGACCAGGATAGGAAGTTGGCCATCTCAAACAGTTGACAACTGGCCTGTCTAGCCTTGTTTGGCCAGATATTGCAGTAAATCTTTGAACACTTTCCCTGGAGGGGGCCTCTTCACTCCCTGACGAAGGAGGGAGCATAGAAGTCGCAGACATTGCTGGCAGAGGGGTCCTGGGGGAAGCTGGAACTGAAGGAGAAACTGGAGAAGGGCTCACCACTGCTTCCCTTGAAGACATTTCACCTACTTCTGTCTCCTCTTCTCGTACGTAGTCCACTGCGACTCCTGCCATCTTTCACACTTGCCACATGGATTTCCCCTCATGTACTCTTTACACCTAGAGAAATATGTACAGTAAGCCCCCCGTATTCGCAGGGGATGCATTCCAGACCCCTGCATATATTTAAAATCTGCAAATACTTGCTATCCCCCCTCTCAAAGCACTTATAACTGCCTGTCTTGAAAGTTCAAATGCCAAATGTATAAAGTATCATCCTACATCAAACATATCTTAAATTATTATCCTATTACTGTCCTATTACTGTATTACTCTTTGAAATTATATTATTAATATAATTTCAAAGTCATCTTAAAGATTAGTACCCTTAAAAATATATGCATACGTACTTCTAAGCCTTCCAGCCAAACTCTCTTGGAGAAAAAAATTTGTTTTTTGTCTTCCAAAGATGTAATACTTTTACTACACATTTTTAAACACTATGAACAAACACACACACAAACAGTATCTTTGAGAGAGAGGAGAATAACGCCTTACATATCAGAAGACTGAAATCTTTGAGCTTCTGAGGGAACCACTCCCCTTCCCCTCCGGTCTAGGAAAAACGACTGGGAATCACTATTTGTTTGTTTACTATGTTAAAAAATCTACTACACAAATGCATGGAAAATATTATACTATTATTATTATTATTATTATTAATATTATTATTATTATTTAATCTTATTAATCTTAATATATGAAAATTAGTACTTATTAGGTAAATAATTTATTTATCATACAAAAGTAACATACATACATATTACATGTGGGAAAAATTCTCTCATCTATTATTATTACTATTATTATTAAAGTAGTTTTAGGGGACCGCACGCTTATATAGAAATAATGCTCCGATTTTATGAAATTTTTATGTTATACATATATATAAGGTGATGTTCCAGAAAAAATTTGAGTGATCGGATAATTATTTTGGATTAAAAAAAATAAAAAAAATTAAAAATGTTTCTCATCCTTCATTTTTAGAGCTATTGCAATGCGGCTTCCTACACAGAAAGTATATCATAGTAGGAAAAAAATAATGGGAAGAGTTTTTCTATTTCTCCTTTTTTTTGGATGGGGGAGAGGGGGGGATTTTCCCCCAAAATTTGTATAATTTGATTATCACGGGTTCCTCGTCAACCTAAGAAAAAAATCTAGCCCCAACAAAACATTTGTCTTTCTTTCCTCTTTCCAATGGTATATTTAACTTTAAAATTGGCCTAAAAATTAAAAAGTAGTTAGTGTTTGAAGTGCAAAAAATTGAAAACTGAGAAAAACGACCGTAAAGGTCAACAAGTGTTTTTTTTTTGGCACTCGTGGAAAAAACTCATCTTCGAGCATTATTTTGCTTGATTTCTGGCTTCAGGTCACACCCCGCCCTTTATAAAAAGGGGTATTATTCGCTCAAGGCAAGGGTATCATCAAGTACCACCTGACTCATTGTCGCCTGGTTTGAAACTAAGAAACTAAAAGTTTAGTAGCTACCAGGCTGATATTCTTGACTCATTTTCAGTCGTTTTTCTCACTTGTTTGGTCTTTGGAGTTTGATTTTCAAGCCTTTTTGTCTCTCGAATGAAGAACTTCTATACTTTCACTTGTGCCAAACAGATGTGTTAGTAAGTTGAATTTCTCATAGCCGAAGTTGTGTTCAATTTCCTCAATATTTATCTCACGCAATTGATGGTGCTGAGATTTTCCATTGCTAATTCGCTTTGCTTGGGAACTAACTGTAAACCTACACGATTGGCACTTCATTAAAATATCAGTATCCCATCTATTGGCAGAGGCTTCGACCTAAACTTTACCCCTGCAATTTCCTACCTTGCATCTAATACCCGACACTATTTTATCTAACTGAGATCTAGATATAATGAACTTGTCATCATATACTCCCTTTTCATCATCCTTTATTCATTTCATCAACTGTGAGCATATTTGTGAAGATGAAGTATATAGGTTGTATTTAGAGTTACTGGATGCGAAAAAAAAAAGGCAAAAAACACCGCAAATAGCGAAAAAATTGCTCAGAGTAAAAAGTCGCCCACCACCTGCTTTCAATGTCTGGGGGCAACTGACTCGGCAACCTCTCTTAGACCACGCATTCACCAAGGAATAAGCCATTGTTGTTGCCAGACCCTGCCAGACGTAGGAGATAAGGTGATATAAAAATCAAAATAATTAACCCTCAAACACCGACTGGACGTATCGTAAGCCAACTAAAATTTCTGTCGGGTGACGAGTGGACATACCATACGCCGACTACAAAAAATTTCAACCTTCAGTCAACTTTGACTCGACCGAAATGGTCGAAAAACGCAATTGTAAGCTAAAACTCTTACATTCTAGTAATATTCAATCATTTACCTTCATTTTGCAACAAATTGGAAGTCTCTAGCACAATATTTTGATTTATGGTGAATTTTTGAAAAAAACTTTTCACTTACATCCGCACGCGGTAACTTGGCCGAAAATTTCAGAAATTCTTCCGTCATTTTGTCGTAATTTTTGCACCGTTTTACATTAGCTGTTACATAAAGTTTTATATATGAAAATGTGTGCAATTTCATGTAAAATACAACAAAAAACAACCCATAGTTGTAGCTTTTATCAGTTTGGAAATATTTTCATATAAATCACGATAAGTGCCAAAATTTCAACTTCGGTCAACTTTGACTCGACCGAAATGGTTTAAAAACGCAATTGTAAGCTATAACTCTTACATTCTAGTAATATTCAATCATGTACCTTCATTTTGCAACAAATTGGAAGTCTCTAGCACAATATTTCGATTTATGGTGAATTTTTGAAAAAACTTTTTCTTACGTCTGCGCTCAGTAACTCTGCCGAACATCTCAGAAATTCTTTCGTCACGTTGTCGTAGTGTTAGCACCGTTTTATATTAGTTGTTACATAAAGTTTTATATATGAAAATGTGCGCAATTTCATGTAGAATACAACAAAAAATAACTCATGGTTGCAGCTGTTATCAGTTTTGAAATATTTTCATATAAATCACGATAAGTGCAAAAATTTCAACCTTCGGTCAACTTTAACTCGACCGAAATGGTCGAAAAATGCAATTGTAAGCTAAAACTCTTATATTCTAGTAATATTCAATCATTTACCTTTATTTTGCAACAAATTGGAAGTCTCTAGCACAATATTTCGATTTATGGTGAATTTTTGAAAAAAACTTTTTCCTTACCTACGCGTGGTAACTTGGCCGAACATCTCAGAAATTCTTTCGTCACTTTGTCGTAATGTTTGCACCGTTTTATATTAGTCGTTACATAAAGTTTTATATATGAAAATGTGCGCAATTTCATGTAGAATACAACAAAAGATAACTCATGGTTGTAGCTTTTATCAGTTTTGAAATATTTTCATATAAATCACAATAAATAGAACAAATTCTACCTTTGGTCAACTTTAACTCGACCGAAATGGTCGAAAACTGCACTTGTAAGCTAAAACACTTACAGTCTAGTAATATTCAATCAATTACCTTCATTTTGCAACAAACAGGAAGTCTCTAGCACAACATTTCAATTTATGGTGAATTTTTGAAAAAAACTTTTTTTTACATCCGCACGTTACGAATTCATGCTTCATTTTGTGATAATATTTTCTCTGCGTTGCTTTGTTCGTTTTACAATTTGTTATATACCAAAATCATCCCAATTTAGTGTACAATACAAAGAAAAAAAAATAAATCGTTAGCTTTAACCATTTTGCTCACAGAGCGATTTGTACACAATCATATATGAAATTTTTTTTCGCGCTGTCATATATTTCAATATTTATATATGATAATGATACACACACAAAACAAAGCCACTACAACACCTTCTAAAAACACAACAAACATCTCACACGTCTTGAACTCTCGCCATACCCGCGCAATAACTTCTCGCTGCTGGGAAGAAAGGGCGTTGGGTCTGGTATGATACATGAAACATACGTGCATCGGGTCTAAGCAATGTCAGGCAGGGCAGCCGATCTAGACCACAGGTCTACCCCAAAGCCAAATCAAAAGTCCTTCAAAAGAAGGCATCGTGCTTACCCCATACAAAAATGGGAATAAAAGCACGTTAAAAGAAAAAGAAGAAGAATGATATTTTTTCATTTCTGATGGTTGCATACTAAACTTCAGGCAATGACAAAAAAAATGAGCCAAAAATGAACTCTTAATCTTAAAAACTAAGCGTGCTGAGATTTTTTGAAAAAAAAAAAAAAAAAAAAAAAAAAAAAAAAAAAAAATCCGCTTGGCGCTAACTCCCAACACGGCATACGACAGATACTTTTGTAAATAGAGGCTCGGCGTTTAAGGGTTAATAAATTAGGCGAATAAAGGAAAAAATGACAATAGTCATTAGGAGCCAAACGTCAGCCCTACCTCACTGGGTGGGGGGTGGAGGCCCAAAGCCCCATCAATTTTAATATTTTGAAAAAATGCTTTGGTCACGTGATAACGAAGGTGTTGCTCATGTCTTACGGCCATTTAACCATTTTTTTTAAGTTTCAAAAATATTCATCAAAAATCAAAGCATGCCCTCCCCGTAACCAGACCACTGAGCTGACTTTCAGCTCTCATAGGGCTGGCCCGAAGGATTTGATTAAAATACTAGGTCCAGGCCTGAGGTCAAGTGCTAGGATCCAATAGATCATTCAGTACAATGATGAATGAATTAAAATGAAATTAAAAACTGCACATAGGTATTTCCTCTCATACTGAAACACATACATACAATAAATACATTTACTCAAGACTTCCTTACACATATACTAAAACAGTATATTAAAACTCAGAATATAAATTAAGCAAAATTTTTACAGTTTTTCAAGAACATCAAAATTGGAACAACTGAAAATGTAAAAGATTCTGACAAAATTTCTTTCACTGATCTATTTCCAAAAGTTGACATTCGTTGTTGGTCATACTTTGGACACACATAACACATGTCTGACTGTTGTTATTACTCTGCATTCTGAGTGCTTGGGAGCCGGGCCATGTGGGCTGCTCATTAAGTGCCCATGTGTCAGACGAGTATGGCCTATTCTGAGATGTGTTAAAATTACTTGTGCATGTCTCTCTCTCTGATATGAACTCCATTTTTTAACATTACGTTTTATTTCTTTCAATTTATTACTTTCAGGTTCTTCATCCCATATATATTGCCATTTATTTATGATACCCATTTTTATGTGAGTTACATAATCAGTAACAGGGATATTCACATCTGATCTTGTCATGTGAGTTGCTGCTTTAGCTGCTTTGTCTGCATCTTCATTCCCTTTGATCCCTACATGAGCAGGAATCCAACATATTTCTACATTTTTTCCATTATTATATAATTTATAGAGATATAATTTAATTTGTTGTACTATATTATTTTTTTATTTGTAACTTTGAATAGCTTCTATAGCACTTATCGAGTCACTGAAAATCACAAAATTATTGAATGATGATTCTTTAATTATTTTTATAGCTGATGCAATTCCATACAATTCTCCTGTAAATACGGAAGCATTATTAGGAAGAGAGAACTGATAAGTTTTGTCTTGGGACACTGCAGCATATCCTATTCCATGTTCTGATTTAGATCCATCTGTAAATATTGTGCAATGTAGACCTTTTCAGCTTATATGCTCTATTGTATGTTGTCTAGGGTGTTCTGGTTTATATGAAATACTTTTTGATAAATACTTGAGGTGTGTGCAAATTCTCATTTTATTCATTGTCCAGGGAGGAGGTGATTTTACTATTAAAGGCACTTGTAAATTTATATTCCGTGACAAACAATTTTCTAGCTCTAATTGGGAAACGTGCTGGATGGTTGTTTATAAAAACATCTCCCAATTCAAGTAATTTTTTGGTTGGAGAATCACCAGTTTGAATTCTTAAAGCACTTTTCATTGTTACTAGTTCTCTATGGAGAGACAAATGCAGTTCACCACATTCAGCTTGTAACAATGATTTTGGTGATGATCTAAAGGCTCCTGAGCATATTCTAAGGCCTTCATTGTGAACAGGGTCTAACATTTTCAGCACTGCGTCAGATGCTGAGCCATATACCTCACTTCCATAATCAATGATGGACAGAACTGTTGCTTTATACAGTACATTAAGGGTATGTCTATCGGCTCCCCAAGTAGTGTTCGATAGTTTTCTAATTAGATTTAATGCTCTTTTACTTTTAGATTTTACATATGTAATGTGGGCTCTCCAGTTCAAGAGGGTATCAAATACTAATCCTAAAAATTTTGCTGTTTGGCCAACTGGTATACTATGGTTTCTGATTTTTAAATCTATTTCTTCACCTTTTTTCCACTTTTTATTTTTATAAAACATGATTGCTTGAGTTTTATCTATGGAAAATTTAAAGCCTACAGATGAGGCCCATTCATCTATTTTTACTATGCTTTTATTAACAATTTGTTCTGCATGTTTTATTCGGGACGCTGAATAATATATGGCAAAATCATCCATGTACAGGTTACTTTTAATGTCAGTAGGTAGATTTTTACTGATATCATTAATTACTAAAGTAAACAGTGTGCCACTAAGGACGTTTCCCTGTGGAACACCATTTTCAAGTGGAAATGTTCTAGACAGATCATCATCAATTCTCACCTGAAAATTGCGATTTGTCAAAAAGTTCTGTATAAACGTAGGTAAATGTCCAAGGATGTTGTTGTTTTGTAAAGTTTTTAATATAGCATACCTCCATGTAGTATCGTATGCTTTTTCAATGTCAAAAAGACAGCTACAGTAATTTGTTTTTATTTAAAACCTCTACGTATATGGTCTTCTAAGTTACAGAGAGAATCCAATGTAGATCTGTTACAATGTGACCCAAACTGTGTGGGAGTTAAAATTTTATTTTCTCGAATGTGCCATGTTAGTTGAGCATTTACTATTTTCTCTAACAATTTGCATAAGCAGCTTGTTAAAGAAATTGGTCTCTAATTATTTACATTACTGGGATCCTTTCCAGGTCTGGGGACAGGAATTATTATAGCTTTACGCCATTCATCTGGAAATAAATTTTGAAGCCATAAATGATTATAAAACTCTAATAAGTATGACTTTGCCAAAGGTGCTAAGTGGCAGATCATCTCAAAACAAATATTGTCACCTCCAGGAGCAGATTTATTGCTGTTCCGGAGAGCATATTCCAACTCTGACATACTAAATTTTCTATTATAATATATATCTTCTATTGTTCCAAAATTTACTGTTATTAATTCTATTTTATTTTTTTTTTTGTGCGGAAGTGTTCATCTAAATTCTTAGCACTACTTACATTTGCTAAATTTTCTCCCATTATATTACTTATTTCTTTTGGATCATGTGTTCTTTTCCCATCTTTTAATATGGCATGTCTAGGTGGTTTGACATGGGTACCATTTATTTTCCTGAATTCTTCCCATATTTTTTGTATGGGAGTATTATTAGAGAGATCTGATACGTATTTCTTCCATGAAATGATTCTTCCTTGAATTACTTCTTTTTTAAATTTTGCAGATATTTTGTTGTATACTGGTTTTAATGTATTAATTTCTAGTAATAATAGTTATTTTTTGTAAAGTTCTTTCTAATATCGGTAATTTTTTATTCATTTTATTGAACTTTCTATTCAAATTATCTAATCGTCTCCCTATTGAGTATTTTATATTTATTAATTCTGTTAACTCATCTGACCACCAGGGAACTTTGTGTTTTGTTGGATGGGGTTTTGACTTTGGTATTGCTTTATCAGCAGCATTTTTAATGAAATCAACAAGAAATTTATTAGTTTCATTATGGTCTTTTAAATATTCAAACGGTGGGATATTTCTAGTGTGCATTTCATATCGCTCCCAATCTGCTTTATATATGTTATAGTGAGGGACATGTTTTGCAGGATTATTTTGCAATAAGGAAATTAATATTGGGAAATGATCACTGGTGTGCAAGTCATCAACTGTATTCCAATCCAATCTGTCAACTATGCTTGTTGTACATAAAGTTAAGTCTACTGAGGAAAATGTTCCATGTGCTTTTGAAAAATATGTACTAATTGTGTCATCATTTATACAGCACGTTGTTTGAATCCATGAACGCTTCTATTTTACTACCTGTTCTATTTGAGTTTGTACAATGACAGTCCCATATTGGGTTGTCAGCATTAAAATCACCTAGGTTCCTTGGTATTGTTAAGTAAATCTTTAAGTTTATCAATGTCGTAACTTTTATTAGGTTAGTTATATAAAATATAAATTATGTAACTATCGTTTTTTATTCGTAATTTAATACTTGATATTTGCAAGTCAGTAAAATTTACAGGTACTCTGTCATAACATACTTTGTTATGTACATATATAACAGTACCTAAATTTCCTTCTTCTTCTCTAGATGTAGATACTAAGGTATATTTACCTATTGTTGATCTTGTTTTGTTGACATGTTGTAAACATAGTATCATTGGCTCATATTCCCTTAGTAATCGCTGTATTTCTCCCAAATGTAATCTGGTCTGTAGACCATTTACGTTCCATTGTATAATATAATTATTGAAAGCATAATGCTAGTGTGTTGAAGTGTTATTTTCTTTTTGTGGATCATCAATTTGCATTTTTTCTAAAATCCTATTTACAATATTTATTTGTTTTTCTTTATAAGACATTACAGTAGAACCTTGGTTCAAATGATAGGCCTAAGTAGCTAATTGTTCCAGAAGAAGTGTCAAAATTCGATTTGTCGAATTCTGAGTTAATTTCTCCCATAAGAAATTGAAAATGGATTAATCCATTCTGACCACCAGTCATTACCCCAACCTTGCCTTTTATACAAAACTTTACACAAATTACAATTAAATAGGTTCAGAGTTGAATAACTTACTTAGATGTATCAGAAGCACTTGTTTTTTACATTTTTAAATGCATACTGTATCAAAAAGTTGGCCTATGACCAATGCAGCCAATATTTATTTGTCTTTCGATGATATACCGAGAAGAGCCATGGGCTAGGCTAAGTAGCCTTATAGGCAGTTTACCAGAATGTACTGTAACAGGTACACATGAAAACTGTTGTTAATAATGATAACTGTTATTAATAATGATAACATTGAAAAACAAGCCATATTATCACATGAAATTAATAATACAGTATTTACAAACCGAATTACTGTTTCTGAATGTTTATGTAATTAGTACCGCGATACACCACCAGGGCGGCGCTCTGGTTTGTTTATATCTGCCACAGGCTGCCGAGTTCCGACGTAATTTCGGAAATTTTTCTTAATTTTATGATAACAGACATACAGTAATTTGGTTTATAAATATAAATACTGTATTATTAATTTCATGTGATAATATGGCTTGTTTTTCAACAGCAGCAGCAAGTGTGGGCTTTAAGTGCTTTTAAATAAGCATGGGAAGAACGCCACCAACAACGCCAACTAGCGGCAGCCGCCTGAAACTTTTTCTACAAACATCATATGATTCATCGGGTCAGATTCCGGTTTGTTGTTTAAACTCCCACGCAAAATTTACTCAACATTTCGTGTTGAAATCCGATTATTTCGAGTTCTAGTACAGTCGAGGACTGGGGTTCTACTGTACGTGTCCAATGCACATACAGCCCTTTTCGTGAGTGTCTAAACTAGTAGTTTCTTTATTTCTGTATCTTAAAAAATTTCGTATAGTGTTTGTTAAACTGTCCTTTGTTATGCTTTCGTTTTTGTTGCACAATTCAATGAAACATTCATTACATCCACGTGTGTTTTCGTGTGTCATTTTTTCATTTACTCTTGCTGCACCTATTGTTAGTGATGGAGTAATCTCTTCTCCCATCACATAATCATTCTTGTCAATGGTTTGTTCTCTACTATTTCTTTGATGTTCTAGGTATCTGTTTCCATTGGTTTTATTATTACTTTAGGAAACAAAGGTATATTCTTATTTTTTGGTTTATGTTCTTTCTTGGGGTCTCCTGCCTTTATTTTAATGGATGTATCTCTAATAGTAGTTGGTTTTTTGTTGGTCTTGGGTGGAGTTCTCTCTAAAAGCCTCTTTTTTTCTTTAGTTTCTAATTCATCATAACTCTCTTCTATTTCTGTGGTGCTTAAATTGTCTTCTAGTGATTCCATTTCTCTTAATATCTCAAATGAATATGAGCAAAGATTTGTATACATTTCTTGGTTCTTTGCTATATTAGTTTCTTCTTGCAAAGTGGTTATTTTTCTTTCAGACTGATGTATCAGGGTTTTTTTACTTTTATTTATTTCCATTTTTGTTTCACTGTTTGATCTTATTACTGTAGAAAAAGTTTGTTTCTTAGCGGGATCATGCATTCCTCTAACCTTTAATTCTAATTTGGCCTCTTTTATAGGCATTCCTGTCCTTTCCTCAAGTAATTTTAATTCTGTATTGTTTATATAATACATACACTCCTTAGATCTTGCATGGTGATTTTGTCCACAGTTCACACATTTTGGTTCACCACACCTCCACTGTGTGGCATGTTTGTCAGATCCACAGCATGCACATACAGATGTATTACGGCAATTTTTCCTCGTATGTCCATACATACTACAGTTTTGGCACTGTGGTTTGGAACATACGGTCTCAGTTCTCTGCTTTGGCCCAAGATTTTAATTTTTAAGGGTAATTCACGGCCTTCAAATTTTATCTTTGCTATTCTTAGTGTTTTTCCATTACTCCGTCTACTGGTTATGTTGTATATTTCGCAATCTTGTACATTGTTGTACCTTTTTTTAAGGGAATCTAGCAATATTTTCTTTTCTATTGGTTCATCATTATCAGGGAGTACTATGGTACTCTGTACACTGTTCATATTGTCATGTTTTTTTATATGTACTTTTACATTGTCAATATTTTTTATATTTAAGTAATTTTCTGATTGATTTCTTGTTGTGGTTTCTATCAACCACATCTGTTCTTTTACTTGTCTGAACGACATTTCAGTGGTTGAATGTCGATTCAATAGAAAGTTTTCTAATTTCAATGCCGATATTTTTTTTCTCTGTTTCTAAGGTCAGGAATCTTGACCAACTTCCACTCCCAAAGAAAGAGTTGAAGTGGGTCAAGATATTTGGTTTTTTTTGGTGTGCTATTCATTGGAGCATAGGGCTCCAGTGTAATTACGTTTGTATTTCTTCCTGATTTTTCCAGAGAGAGGTCAGAGAAGGTTCCTGCGGTTGTCAACTGTGCCGAGTTGCTACCATCAAAGGGTCCAAGGGTACTTAAATCTTTAACACAACTGAGCATTAAGATTGAAGTAAAATAGAGAAAAAAATAAAAATAAATAAATAAATAAATAAATAAATAAACCTGAAAACCTTAAAAAGATATCATCAGCCTTTCATGGGGTTTATTCTTCCACCAATGGCACAAGTGAGAACCGACTCCCAAATGTCCGCGTCCCTACCCTACCCTACCCCATAGGGGATGGCACAACATGATTAGAGCGGCCCAAGTGTAAGCCAAACCCGCTTGCTAGGACTGAAAGTATTTCAAGAATACAATCATCCCCACCCTAATCATATCATGGGCAAACTAGATAGAATGCCAAGAGTCCTATCCCTAGAACCAGACCCCCCTAGAATCCGTGGTCTAGCCCTAAAGAATAGTTCCGCCTTTGAGCTATCAACTCTCAGGTCTGAACATTAGCGGGCAGTTGATGGTCCTACCACAGTTCTCACTATTTAGCTTCGGATATAAACCCATTCCCAGCTATGATATCTTTTCCTATTTATCAGGTCTAATAAATTTTAGTAACAGTGGAAAATTCCACATAATTTAATCCAAACAAATATATAATGCCATATGGAACTCTTGGAATTAAACCCGGGAACAGATTCCTGGGGTTCAAGAGCCCCCTCACCATGTCAAGGTGGTCCCAACTTGAGGGGGTTCTCTCATCTAAATACGAGAGAGAGAGAGAGAACTATTATTTTTATTTAATATTATTTAATGTTATTACACTTAATCTTAATACTGAAAATTAGTACGTACCGTAAATCATTATTTTATCATAAAATGTACCCTCTAAAAATGCTTATAATATCATCCTGAAACACTTATATATTTAATAATATAATTTCAATAGTACTTTAATATAATTTTAATATTTCAACAGTATCAATTCTAAGCATCTATCTTTGCTTTAATGAGGTCGGGTCTGTCCTGAATGGAGGGGAGAAAACCAGTTTCTCTCTCTCTGTGAATTACGTACTATTTAATCATACAGAATTATTACAGTAAACCCCCTTATTCGCGAATACTTAAAAGCCCTCTAAAAACACTTAGAACTGACTATTTTAAACACGAGAAAAACCCTCTAAAAATGCTTATACCTGAGTATTTTAATAGTTTTATCACAAAAAGTGTATTTAGTCATGAAAATATGAAAATACAGTAATTAGTGAACATTTCTCAGTGAAAAATACTGCGAATGGGCAAATTTTCCGCGAATAATTGGTAGATTCGTTTCACGGAGATATCCGCGAATACGTAAGTCCGCGAGTCATGAGAACGCGAATATGGGGAGTTTACTGCATTATTATTACTATTATTATTATTACTCTTAATATTTAAAAATTAGTAAATAATTTTATCATAAATAATGTAGTCATGAAAATAACATCAAAATACACTAATTAGTTAACCCTTTAACGCCGAAGCCCTATTTACAAAAACGTCTCTCGTATGCCGGCGGCGTCCGGTGAGTTAGCGCCGAAGCGGAAAAAAGTTTTTTTTCAAAAAATCACAGCACGCTTAGTTTTTAAGATTAAGAGTTCATTTTTGGCTCATTTTTTTTTGTCATTGCCTGAAGTTTAGTATGCAACCATCAGAAATGAAAAAAAATATCATTATCATATATAAATATTGGAATATATGACAGCGAAAAAAAAACTCGTATATAATTGTATACAAATCGCGCTGTAAGCAAAACGGTTAAAGCTAATGACTTAATTTTTTTAGTTGTATTGTACACTAAATTGCGATGATTTTGGTATATAACAAATTTTAAAACAATCAAAGCAACACAGAGAAAATATTATCACAAAATGATGCATGAATTCATAACGCGTGGACGTAAAATTTTTTTTTTTTTTTTTTAAATTCACCATAATCGAAATATTGTGCTAGAGACTTCCTGTTTGTTGAAAAATGAAGCTAATTGATTGAATATTACTAGACTGTAAGTGTTTTAGCTTACAATTGCAGTTTTCGACCATTTCGGTCTAGTTAAAGTTGACCGAAAGTCAAATTTTTCTATTTATCGTGATTTATATGAAAATATTTCAAAACTGATAAAAGCTACAACCATGAGTTATTTTTTGTTGTATTGTACATGAAATTGTGCACATTTTCATATATAAAACTTTATGTATCGACTAATATAAAATGGTGCAAATATTACGACAACGAGATGAAAGAATTTCTGAGATGTTCGGCGAGTTACAGCGCAGGACGAAGGAAAATGTTTTTTTAAATTCACCATAAATCGAAATATTGTGCTAGAGACTTCCAATTTATTGCAAAATGAAGGTAAACGATTGAATATTACTAGAATGTAAGAGTTTTAGCTTACAATTGCATTTTTTGACCATTTCGGTAGAGTTAAAGTTGACTGAAGGTTGAAATTTTGGCAGTTATCGTGATTTATGTGAAAATATTTCAAAACTGATAAAAGCTACAACCATGAGCTAATTTCTGTTGTATTCTACATGAAATTGCACACATTTTCATATATAAAAGTTTATGTAACGACTAATGTAAAACGATGCAAACATTACGACAACATGACGAAAGAATTTCTGAGATGTTTTTTCACGAAAGCGCAGATGTAAGGAAAAAGTTTTTTTTTTTCAGAAATTCACCATAAATCGAAATATTGTGCTAGAGACTTCCAGTTTGTTGCAAAATGAAGGTACATGATTGAATATTACTAGAATGTAAGAGTTTTAGCTTATAATTGCATTTTTTGACCATTTCGGTCGAGTTAAAGTTGACCGAAGCTTGAAATTTTGGCAGTTATCATGATTTTTATGAAAATATTTCAAAACTGATAAAAGCTACAACCATGAGTTATTTTCTGTTGTATTCTACATGAAATTGCACATTTTCATATAAAAAACTTTATGTAACGACTAATATAAAACAGTGCAAACATTACGACAATGTGACTCAAGAAAAAGAATTTTGGCGCTGGACGTAAGGAAAAAGTTTTTTCAAAAATTCACCATAAATCGAAATATTGTGCTAGAGACTTCCAATTGGTTGCAAATGAAGGTAAATGATTGAATATTACTAGAATGTAAGAGTTTTAGCTTACAATTGCGTTTTTGACCATTTGGTCAAGTCAAAGTTGACCGAAGGTTGAAATTTTTGCACTTATCGTGATTTATATGAAAATATTTCAAAACTGATAAAAGCTACAACCATGAGTTATTTTCTTTATTGTCATGAAATTGGACACATTTCTATATAAAACTTTATGTAACGGTTAATATAGAACAGCGCAAAAATTACGACAAAATGATGAAAGAATTTCTGAAATTTTCGCCTGATGTTTTCTGGTACTGGAAGGAGTAAGAAAAAGTTTTTTCAAAAATTCCCATAAATCGAAATATTGTGCTAGAGACTTCCAATTTGTTGCAAAATGAAGGTACATGATTGAATATTACTAGAATGTAAGAGTTTTAGCTTACAACTGCGTTTTTCGACCATTTCGGTCGAGTTTGACCGAAGGTTGAAATTTTTGTAGTCGACGTTTGCTACGTCCACTCGGCATTCAACAGACAATTTTAATCGAATTTTGCTACGTCCAACAGGCGTTTAAGGGTTAATATTTCCTGACAAAAAAGTCCGCAAATTGCAGAATTTTTCGCGAATAATTGATAGATATGTTCCAAAGAAAATCCAGAGAATTGGCGAGTCCGCAAATCATGGGAACGTTAATACAGGGATTTACTGTACACATTGAATGCGGATTGGCCACTATAGGGGGCATAAACTTGTCATAGTTTGTCTTTCCCTGCACAATGTCTAAACTCAGGTTTATTTTCTTATATATGGTAGGTATTCTACACAAGAGCCCACACAAAGCGAACGAATAACACACACAGCACAGACAAAGGGAGGTCGATCATGTGGCTCACACAACACGAAAAAGACCTCATGCTCCTCTAAAAATGCATAAAATTACACAGCATTTGCTAACTCTAGCTACAGCAAGGTACTTGATATCACAGGTAACATGGAAGATAACGAAAACTAAAAATTTGCACTAAAAATTCACACACCCATGGAGCACAAAAAAGGAAGTATCAGCAACGAGAATGTGAAGAACCCAATAACAACAGGGTGCTTCAATGGCTGAGAACACAGTGGACAAGTTAGGCCAACTCTGGTTGTGCAAGGGCAGGCTTATGCAATGTGACTGCGTTTTCACTGGGAGGCAGTAACAGCCGAAGTGGGCCTTACATGAGAGAAACTCCATTTATGAAAGTGTAGGCTTGCATTCCTGTTGGAACAAACATATCATTACAAAAGTCCCAGATAATCAATATGAAATCTTTGTTGTAAGTAAGTTCCAAAAGTGAAGCTACAAATTTCAGAGGATTTTATTTCAAAATTCACTAACTGGCAACTACAACATGTTAGCTGAAAAACTAGGTTTTTTTTTTACATTGAAAGCTCCATCAAGCAAAATAAAGCTAACATATGATGCACAAATATCAAATCTATGATATTTATAACAATCATAAGAAAAAATTACGGTAATAGTAATTATTTCAAAGTACAGTAATTACTTCAAACTACAGAAACGAAACAATTTTAAATTTTCGTTCAACACAGGATTACCAACATTACCGTTGTATATTTCGAGCAATGTGAAAACAAATATTTAATATCATAGCGTATTATCAATTATTTTAGCGAAGATGCATAAAACCATGCAAGTAGCAATAGAATATAAGGGGAAAATCTCTGTAACATTAAACATAATCAACCATGAATGCACCTAGATGCAACAGAGAAGTTGGGTGTGATTGGTAGTTCTGATTTTAGCTTTTAGGACCCGACCATTCGGACTTTACTTCAGCTTTGGCTTCGGTTTCGACCCACGACACAAACGTAACATTATCTACCCAACCTATGAATCACCAGCCAAGTCCTACTAGGGTTGGGGGGGACTTTGACCCAATACCCCCATTGCCAGCCAGTAATATTGAATAAACAGGTAAATCAGTTCCCTCCTTCATTATGTTTGCAATAACTGACAGAAAGTAACCACTATTGAAAGGGTAAACTTGATTGCAAACATGTTTTCTGTTACAAATGCAGAACCATTACAAATACAGAGGGCTTCTCCAAATAATAAAATTTTCACAAATGCAGAACCATTACAAATACAGAGGGCAGAACCATTACAAATACAACTTCTGGTTTAATAATGTTTTTATTAAATAAAATGCAGAACCATTACAAATACAGAGGGCTTCTCCAAATAATAAAATTTTCACAAATGCAGAACCATTACAAATACAGAGGGCTTCTCCAAATAATAAAATTTTCTGTTACAAATGCAGAAACAAATACAGGGCTCTCCAAATAATAAAAGTGTTTAATAAATCATTCAAGTCTAAGATCCACCAAGGCTGACCGAAAACAACTGAAAATTCATCTATCTGACTTCCTCACTTCCTCTGCCTTGGCTTAGGCCTAGACTTCCTCACTTCCCTTGACTTGACTTAAGCCTAGACTTCCTCACTTCCCCTGGCTTGGCTTAGGTCTAGACTTCCTCATTTTCCCTGCCTTGGCTTAGGCCTAGACTTCGTCATTTCCCGACTTGGCTTAAGCCCAGACTTCCTCACTTCCCCTGACTTGACTTATGCCTAGACTTCCTCATTTTCCTGACTTGACTTAGGTCTAGGCTTCCTCATTTCCCCTGACTTAACTTAGGCCTAGACTTACTCATTTCCCCTGACCTGATAATGAAACCTAATTAATGGAAAATCATGTTTACAACCATCTAGATATCCAAACAACTCAATTTATTAAACAACAAGCTGGAAAATATATTTCCTTGATTTTTGAAATAGGCCTAACCATGTAGCCATGCCAAACGTGCATAAAACTTGGATTTAGTTTTTTTTTTTTTTTTGTCTACCAACTTGTGTCTTATTTATATTTCATTCAGATGCTAACCTTCTTTGTGCTTTACCAAAAAAATCATAATAACTTTTGATATGACGCTATAAAAGTAGAAAGTTAATTTACAAATCACATTAGGCCAATGCTTATGCACTCAGTTCCTGCTGCCAGTGAATGGTGAACACTGGATATCACACATTGAGAGCCACAGATGTTTCTACGGGGAAATTCTTTTTTTGGGGGGGCAGGGGGGGATTTTTTTTTTTTTTTTTTTTTAATAAACAATTATTGAACTAACATTGACCATTCACTGGGGAAATACCTTCTGTGGTTCTACAGTTAATCACTGATACTTATTATCAGATAAAGAGGATGACGATAATTGGAATAAAATACAATATACTAACTAGCAACCCCACGAGTTTCTAAAGAAAATGACATTTTTATGATAAAATGATGTTTCATTATACTTACCAAAACACTGTAAAAGCTTTTATCTTTAAAATCGACACGTCCGAGATATAAATTTTCAAACTTTGTTTGGAACGCTGATACAATTCATGGCGGAGCCCAACCCCACCGGATGCCGGTGGGGGTAGCGTGGCAGGAGACATACCCATAAACCCAGGTCAGTTTCATTCTCGGTATACACAATTAGTGAAAACCTGAGATAACGTCTTTCCCGGGAGGAGGAGGTTTAAACACAGTGTTTTGGTAAGTATAATGAAACATCATTTTATCATAAAAATGTCATTTTCATTATAATGACTTACCAAAACACTGTAAAAGCTGATTCCACATTTAAGGTGGAAGGGCAGGGATGAGATACCAGTTATTGAAAGGTTACACACAAAAAAAAAAAAAAAAAGAAAAGGAACAAACTCTAACCATGGGTATCTTAAGGATCCACACCAACAAAGGGCAGGAGTCACCTTACCTGGTAGATGGGCTTTGCAGGAGGTACTGCTGCTGGTTGAAGCTCCATTACCTGCAGAGGCCTTGGGCGTAAGCACTGCTAGCCACTCTGCTCCATAACAACCCAAGCAGTCAGGGAAGTACACCGCTGACTGAGACAACGGGTGACTTCCTTTTGCTCTTGCCCTGAGCAATTGGAAAGCAACCAGACTGAAAAAACGGGTCTCACCGCCTAACCTAAAAATAGTTAACTATATCCCCCTTCCCTATACCCTCGGCAACTCAACTAGAATGGAGGGTACTCCAGGTGAACTGAGCGCCCCGGCTTCCCATTAACTCAGCGACCATAAAACCACAGGGGAACGGAGAGATAAGGAACCTACCCCCAAGTGTGTTCCCCTAAAACCAAGCCTGCTACCGAGAACGGGACCTAACGCAAACAGGTCCTGATACGCAACTTCAACCTCCCTAAGGTAGTGAGATATTAAAACACCGACTTCGACCTCCAGAAGGTGCTCTGTGTGATCTTTGCGAAAGTGACTTATTATGGCAAAGGCCACTGAAGTTGCTATTGAGCGCACTTCGTGAATGTGAGACTTGACTAGGCGTCGTCCTCTTCGTTGATGTGCCTGTGCGCCTCTAAGATGAGTTCCTTGATGAAGAAAGCCAGGGCATTCTTGGATAAAGGTCTGGTTGGATCTTTCACTGAACACCACAGGTTAGAGGAACATCCTCTGATGCTGGCCGTTCTGGCCAAGTAAGTTTTGATAGCTCTAACGGGCACAAAGAAGCCTCCAATTCTTGAGGGCCAGCCACTGGAGAGGTTCTGAACGTTAAAGGACCGAGGCCACGGGTTGAAGGAGACCTGTTCTTGGCTAGAAAATTCAAGGTGAAAAAAGCAAAACCGCACTACCTTTGAAAAACCCACTTCCTTGTCAATGGCTTGTATTTCACTAACCCTCTTTGCCGTTGCTAGAGTAACCAGAAAAAGGGATTTCTTAGTGAGGTCCCTAAGAGAAAGATCTTCTAAAGGTTAACATCTTGGAGACATTAACCACCTCAAAACTACATCTAAATTCCAAGCAAGGGCAGGTTTTGGGGCCTTAGCTGTGTCTAAGGACTTGAGGAGGTCTGACAAGTCTCGGTTATTTGATAGGTCTAACCCCTATGGTAGAAGACGGAGGACAGCATAGCTCTGTAGCCCTTGATGGTTGATGGCATCAATTTTCTTGAATCCCTCAAGTAAATGAAAAAATGGCAAGTTGAGTTATAGACGTCGAAGAAGAGGAGATACTATTTTTTCTACACCAGTTCCTGAAGACTGTCCACTTGGATTGGTATAACTTGCTCGAAGAGTCCCTTCTGCACCTGCAATAGCCTCTGCAGCCTTTCTTGAAAAACCTCGCACTCTGATGAGCTTCCTGACAGTCTGAAGCCTGTCATAAGAGTGGACAATCCCTGGTGGAACTTCATTAGGTGGGGTTGTCTGAAGCGACTTCTTTTGAGGGAGAAGCCTGGGAAATCTATCAGGAGATCTAGCAGGTCCGGGAACCACTCCTTCCTTGGCCAGAACGGGGCAACGAGGATCAGCTCGACCTTCTGATGGAATTTTACTTTGTTTATCACCTGCCTGATGAGCCCATCCAAAGGAGGGAAGGCATAGGCAAACAGATTCGCCCAGTCTAGGAGCATGGCGTCCACCAAGTGAGTCAGTGGGTCTGGAACTGGTGAGCAGAACACTGGGAGACGATGGTTCTTGGAGGTAGCGAAGAGATCTATTATGGGAGTGCCCCCCAGATTCCACAGATCTAGGCACACTTGTGGGTGCAGGGTCCACTCCGTAGGGAGAGTCTGGTTCCGACGGCTGAGTTGGTCCGCCAGGACGTTCAGTTTTCCCTGCACAAACCGAGGGAACAGGGCCACCCTGTTGCTGTCCACCCACAGAAGAAGGTCCCTCGCAGCTTTGAACAGGGCGAAGGAATGGGTACCTCCCTGTTTCCGGATGTAGGCTAGAGCTGTCGAGTTGTCGGCGTGAACAGCTACTGCTTGGCCTGAGACGTGGGTCGAAAATTCCTGGAGAGCGAGGTGAATGGCCAACAGTTCCTTGACATTGATGTGGAGCTTCTTCTGTTCGTTCGACCAAACTCCTGACGTCCTGAGGTTGGCTAGATTTGCTCCCCACCCAACATTGGACGCGTCTGAAAACATCTGCAGGGATGGTTGTCTTGGGATGAGATCCAGACCCTCCGAAAGCCTTTCGCGAACTCCACCAGAGAAGATGCCCCTTGACGGCGTGGGAATGTTGAAGACCGTGGAGTCCGTTTGGGTCCTTCTGTCCCAAGAGTCCCTGAGGAAAAACTGTAAGGGTCTCATGTGCAGACGGCCTAACCTTACAAATTGCTCCGCTGACGACAGAGTTCCCAGGAGAGCCATCCACTGACGGGCGGAGCAACTGTCCAGGAGAAGAAACTTCTCCACCGCCTGAAGGCAGGAGGAGACCCTTTGGGAGACATAAAAGCCCAAAAGCTAGACTGTCCAGAGTCATCCCCAAATAAAGAATCCTCTGTGAAGGAACTAAGCTCGACTTTTCCGTGTTTATCAGAATCCCTAAGTCCCGAGCAAACCTTAGGGTTCTGTTAAGGTCCTCCATGCAGCGGTCCCTTGATGATGAACGGAGTAGCCAGTCGTCTAGGTACAAGGAGATCCGAACTCCCTCCAGGTGTAGCCAATGACCTATCGGGCGAGAATCCTGGTGAACACTTAGTGGGCTGTCGACAGGCGAGCAGAGGGCCCGGAACTGGTAAACTCTGTCCTTGAAAACAAAGCGAAGATACCTCCTGGAGTCCTGATGTACTGGAATGGAAGTAGGCATCTTCCATGTTGAGGGTCACCATCCAATCCCCCGAGCTAGTGCCTGAAGAACTGAGCGGTTCAATCTTCCATGGAGAACTTGGTTTTCACTAAGTACATATTGAGAGCACTTACGTCGAGAACTGGTCTCCAACCCCTGATGACTTGGGGACTACAAACAGGCGGTTGTAGAACCTGGGGTTGATCACACATCCTGCACTATCAAATGATGACCGCTTTCCCTAAGAGAGACCGGACTTCTGTCTCTAGGGCCGAAAACTTGACTGAGCCTCTTGAGTATGCTGTCAAGGAAATGGGAGAAATTGAGAGAGGAGGAGGTTGGGCAGAACAATTAACGGCAGACGGTAGCCTAGCTGGAGCACTTGCACCACCCACTGATCTGCACCTCTGTCTCTCCATTCCTCCCAAAAGAGGCTGAGTCTGGCCCCACCGAGCGCATGGAGGACAGGGATCCTACTTACTGGTATGACGACCTTGTGGCTTTGAGGAGAACTTGTGACCCAAAGAGTTGGAGCTGGGACCTTGAGTAAGGTTTGGACCTGGAGTTACTAAACGGATGCCTGTTAAGAGGAGATACCGTCTTGGTCAAAGGAGCGGGAGCAGGCCTCGGTCTTGTGGAAGACATAGACAGGATGTGTGACGACGCCCTCTTATCCATGGCTGACAGGACGTCTTTCACTACTGCTTCTGGGAAGAGGCCCTCCTTGTCAAAGGGTGCAACTGAACATCAAAGCCGTTCTCTGCTGAGACTAAAGAAGTCACAGCCTTAGACAAGAACGAGCACCAAGTTTCCCTCTTCTTCAGAGTGGCCATGGCGAAGAGGGAGGAAATTTCGCCTGCCGCATCATGGATAGCGATATCGGTGCAGGACAGGAACCCCGTGATTTTTTCCAAGACGTCTTCTGCGAGATTAGCCTGCTCCACCTGTTTGAAAACAGCTCCCATTGACCAATCGATAAAGCTGACAATCTCTAGGAGCTTGAAGAGGTTCCTGGAAAAATGTTCTACATCTAGGGCAGAAAAGAAGGTCTTGGCTGCCTCGAATGAAATGCGTCTTGAGGGGTCCACAAGGGAGCCGAAGTCCCCCTGTGCTGAAATTGCGGATCCCAGTGAAGGAGAAGCTCCTGTGCTGTAATAATTTTGCCTCCTTTTCGACAGCTTTGAAGGAGGGTACGCAAACGACGACTTACCCGAGGACCTCTTAGCTTCCAACCACGCCTCTACCTCTTTTAATGCTTTCTTGGAGGCGGTGGAGAGTACCAACTTGGGAAGTGAAGAGGCAGGACCTTGTTTTCCCAGACGCAACGTAGAAGTCGGAGAAGACGGGGCTGTCGGCTGAAAATGTTGCGGGTACGACTGCAGCAGAAAGCTGAGTAGAGAAGCGTAATGTGAAGAAGGCCCCGATTCACCTGGGCCTTCCTCTTCACCAGAAAGAATCGGTTCCGTGCCCAGACCGTCCAGGAGTTGAGGAGGGACGACTTCTCTATCCTCGGGAATACCAAGGACTTTGCGGACTACCTTTTCTATCTTCCCTTCCAACAGAATAGACTCCTGGGAGGGCGAGGATGTAGCCAAAGGAGCAGACACTTCGTGTGCAGGAGGAGGGGTAAGAGGGCCGGGCCCTTGCGGCGGAACTTCCTGGAGAGGGCTAGGCCTCTTGACTGCACTAGGGGACCTGGGAGGAAGCGTCTGAAATGTATCTTCTTGATCGGATCCCCACGCTGAGCAACCAGGTATAGGGCTGGTTGTCCTTTTCTTGAAGAGTTTAGTAACCCTAGGGCAGGAATTATCCGAAGAACGCCTCTTTAAGGGCCGAGAGGTCTGATCCCACTTGCGATGACGAGGAGGGGGGGTCCGAAGAGCTGGAATATGAAGAGACTGAAGATGAACTGCTGCTACTCTCACCTGAAGAGCTTAACCTTAGGTAGTGCCGCTTCGACTGCGACCGCCTTGATGAAGTTTCTGGGGACACCATCCTACGATGTCGGCGATGGCGAGAAGATCGACGCGTCGATGGATCACTTTCACGTCTCCCTGAAGCTTTTCGACGCTTCGAAGGTGAGTCAAGCTTACTACTTCCGCCACCAGGACTAAGGCTTTCCTGTGCCTTAGAGGACGAGCCTGCTCGTGGGCAATAATTTCTGACCTTTTCGCCAGCGCCGGACTGTCTTCTAGCCTCAGAAGGCGAGCGGGACAGTTGCCTTTGCTCAAAAGACTCAGAAAAACGAGCAGACTCGCCTGAAACGCGATCGCGAACAACCACATTGTTATCACCAACACCAACACTGACGTCATCACCGACGCTAACGCCCGGACTACGGTGTGAACGCACTAAACTTAAGACCGACTCCATGAAACCGTTCATTTGCGCTTCCATTTGATTTCTGAAAAGAACGAATTCTGATTTATCAGCCTCGAGGCTGGGCTTGGCTTTAGGGAAAACATACTGGGAAGCTGGTGAAGAAGAGGGGGGAATATGAGAGGGAGAAAGAGCAGCGGTAGAGGAGGGGGTAGGAGAGGAGGAAGGAACAGCCGGTAGAGGAGGTGACGCCAATGCCACCGCCGAAGAAGATGATAACCTAGCTTCCTTACGCTTAAAGGCTTTCCTATCCCTATCCCTAACCAGCTTAATCTGATGGGAACTGTATGTTTGCCAAAACTCCTTACTCCATTCCATACATTCACTGCATGTGTTCTCCTGGGAACACTCTTGACCCAAACATGCTGTACACAAAGAATGGCGATTGTATTTAAGTTTAACTAGTTTGGCGGAGCACAAATTCCCTGCGCAAACTCTGGATCCCGAGAAGCTTGAATCCGACATAGCTACGAAATTCCAGAGCTAGGCTAGCTAGATAAATAAACAGGCAATTGAGTACTTCACCAAGGAGAGACGCCACAACCAAGTGCAAGCAGACAAAGGAACCCAAACAGTTTGAGGCAGACGGACGCGCGAGATGCGTTCCAGATACGCCCAAGAATAAAACTGACCTGGGTTTATGGGTATGTCTCCTGCCACGCTACCCCCACCGGCATCCGGTGGAGTTGGGTCTCCCGCCAATTGTATCAGCGTTCCAAACAAAGTTTGAACATTTATATCTCGGACGTGTCGATTTTAAAGAGATAAAAGCTTTTACAGTGTTTTGGTAAGTCATTATAATGAAATACGATCAATTTTGAAATTTGTAGCTTTACTTTTAAAACTTACTGTACAAGTATTGAAGAAAATGTTGAGAATAAATTTTTGAACTACTGAAAAATTGTTATTACTGACAATGTTACAAACATTATAGAATTTTTTATAGAAGAATGCAAATATAAATGTTATATGTGTTGATTTGGAAAGACTTATAGCGCTTAATTTAAAGGATTTTTTATTTAAGGTACATAGCTTGGCCAAATTTGTAAGCTATAAAAATCTTTTAGTGTAGACAGATAATTACTAAGCTAGGCAGTAAAAACCAAGAAAGCCTTCAGTCCAAGCATCCCAAGTATCTTATAAACTTCTGCAATTCAAGTCTTTCCAGAACATGTTTAGGAGAGGAGTGTTCCGTTTCAGGGCAAAAATATTCCATGACATTATTTCTAATGTATCCATGGCTACTCACAAAATTGAGAAATGAGTAAGTCGATCATTTGGCTGGTTGGGGAGTTGGCCGGCTGGAGTGGTGGTAGAAGGTGAGCCTTTGCCTATACCCCTGCATGGGGTGTCAATAAGCTCCCCCCCCCTTGATCCTGGATTAGTTTACATCTTGAGACTTTTATATTAGGACCAAAATTCTTGGCATTAAGAACATCAAGGAGACGAAACAGGCAGGTTCCTGTAAGACACTTTATGTTGAATTTTGCATGGGAGATCGTGGAAGCTAAGAGGGTCGGAGTCCACAAGAAGCTTGACTATCTCTACTATGGTGTCTAGCTTCACTGATGAGTGCAAATTGTGAATCACAACGTGACATCTCTTCTCAGGTTTCGGGCGAGGTGATTCACGCTTGTTGGGGTTCGGTTCAGCAGGCAAACGAGAGGCTCTTTTCTTTTTCCTATTGGTTTGTGTCTGCCAGCTGTTAATCCTGTCATGATCATGATCATCATCATCCACCACAGGGGGTTGGGGGGAGAAATAAGGTCTGAAGACTCAAGAAGGCTGGTGATCTTGAATAAGGATCTACCTTTCACTGGAGGAATTAGGGAGAGAGGGGAGGGTGGGAGTCCATTGGTTTTCTCTATGATGTAATAAAAAAGTAAGTAATGAACAGGCAAACAGAAAAACAGAAAAATTCATAAAAGCAGGTACCAGATATTTGTTTTTATTTAGCATTTAATATACACAAGCTTGTGTTGTGTAGTGGAAGAGGGGACCACATGCATCAGGAAGTTTTCCTGGGAGTCTTTAGTCAGAGCTAAAGGTAAGAGCTTGTTGTGTTTGTGGTTGGCCAATCCATCTCCAGCAAGGAATTTGTCCTGAACCATGTCAACATTCAAAGAAACCTAGGACCACTGTGCAGCAGAGAAGAGAGCAACCAGAATCAATGACACAATGGCTGTTAGCTTCCAATCACTCAAATTTCCTTAGTTACCATTATCCTGTATTTGAACAAATCAATTATTATTACTTTGAATTCTTAAAACAAAATTACAAAAATCATTTCCTTGTGATTAACCCACCAGTTGCTCTCCAATGCCTGTTTTCCATTGAAATAATATTGTACAGCAACATGGTATACTGGAATACAAACCATTCCTTACTCATACTGATTAACATCAATGTAGGGTGAGTCCCTGTAACAAAGTCCATTCCTAATTGGTGCTTAACTGATTAATGTCAAGGTAGGACAAATTCCTGTATCACAAATTCTATTGCTAATTGGTGCATAAATGCCTATAAGAAAAACTATCCCCAAACTTTAACTCAGCCACCAATCTTACAAGGTTTGTACAACATGATCAGAACTTACCTCTGGTACATCCATAAAGACATCATCATTTAAAGGAGTCCCATCTGATGCACCTGGATAATGGTTAGCATTAACTGGAGTTTCTGCTAAAATTGGGGCAATATCACTACGACGTTTTACAGGTGACATCCCGAAGCTTGGTCGCACTTTTTGATGTGATCGCATTTTATTCCAGTTTTCTTTATTAACCTTAAAAGAAGAAAACAAAAGTATCAAAAACTGTCCTTCACTTGTGAATAAAAATAAGACAAAAGAGGTAAAATAAAGGTATTTAATAGAAATTCTATCTTGGAAAATGACATTTTTATGATGAAATAAAGTTTCATGCATACTTACCAAGTAACTACATAGCTATTAGTTTCTAACTATTGCAGCAGCTTAAATTTTGAAATTCGCAGTAGCACTTCTATTGTTTTGGAGTGGGTAACTCACCCCGCCCACTTTTGGGGAAGAATACAGTAGATACAACAAAGCTGAAGAGCTCAATTCGTTTAAGCCCTATGTCCATGACAGGGGAGGAGGGAGGGCTCCAATCATGTAGTTACTTGGTAAGTATATATAAAACTTTATTTTATTATAAAATGTCATTTTTATATAAGTAACTTACCAAGTAACTACATAGCTGAATCCTACATTAACTGGAGGTGGGATACATGGACATATACTACTCAAAAACACTCAGTAATGGAGATGAATTTGAAATAGAGAGGTAGCTAGCATTGGTGAAATGCTTGTTGTAACCTTACCTAGTGAGAGAGCTACAGCAGGAAGATACTGCCTCTGGTCGGTGCACATCTCAACCCATAGTGGCGTGGCAGTAAAGCCATGGGGCCCCTCTACTTCAGTGGGAGCTTTGCAGCCGAGGAGTACTCCGATGGCTGCCAAAGCATTACAATATAAAAAAACAAGTGCCCCTGCCTTGGGTGCAGTACCACAAAAATCAACCAGATAACTGTTGCATGCATAACACATAAAATCAAATAACCACTACCCATCCATTAAAACAGAACGACTTGTGGGTACTCCAAGTGCACAATACCCTCAAGCTTCCCAAAACTCAACAATCTGTGTCATGGTGAGGAGACAGAGAAATAGAAGGAATACTTCCTATCCTATACTTTCTTATCCAAGGCCTGCAGTTCAATAATCCTCTTGGCCGTAGCCAAAGCCACTGGAAAGAAGGTTTTTCTGATTAGATCCCTGAGAGATGAGGTTGAAGGGGGCTCAAACAGAGGGTTGAAAGCCATTTAAGGTTCCAAGACACCAAAGCTGTCCCTTTGAAAGCCATTTAAGAAGCTGGTTAAAGCTCTCCTAGGGCTTTAAAGGATTAGTTCCAAGAACACCAACGGGACCTACAACTTATTGAACCGAACACATTATGACGAGAAATGAATTTTTTCTCTAATTTTGAGAGTGTCCAACAGCATGCCAGAAAAGCTCTACCACTCCTCCAAAGAAGAACTCTCTTACTTTGAAGTGTCCAAAGACTTAACCGGGTCATTAATGTCTTGGTTTACAAACAAATCTAAACTTGTATGTCTAAAAACTGAGTTTAGCACAACTCTGTAACCTTTGATAGTGGATGTAGCTAATCCTCAAGAAGACCTCAAGAAGAGCAAAAAGTCTGTGATTTGCGCTATAGAGGTTTCAGAAGAAGAGACGTCATGTCTTTTGACACCAGCTGCGGAAGACTGCCCACTTGGCCTGGTAGACCTTAGAGGAAGACTGGCGTCTACACTTTGCAATCGCCTCCAAAGCTGGTCTTGAAAAGCGCTTCGCTCTGACAAGCTTTCTGACAGTCTGAAGCCTGTCAGAGCAAGAGTGGATAAGCCTTGGTGGAACCAATGAAAACGTGGCTGTTTAAGAAGATTTCGTCTCTGTGGCAGAAGTCTTAGGAAACCCACCAGTAGCCTGAGAAGGCCTGGGAACCACTCCTTCTTTGGCCAAAATGGAGCTACGAGGGTCATCGACATGTTGCTATGGGAGAGAAGGTGTACACATCCAGGTTCGACCAGTCCTGGAGCATTGCATCTGTTGCCCATGAGAGAGGGTCTGGGGCTGGAGAACAATACAAGGGAGACGACGATTCCTCGATGTTACAAACAGGTCTATCAACAGCTTTCCCCACTGTTTACACAGGTCGGTGCACACCTGCAGATTCAGTGTCCATTCCATGGGTAGAACCTGTCTGCAACGACTCAGCTCATCCGCTACGATGTTTAACTTGCCCTGGATAAAATGTGTGATAATCCTGGTGCAATTGTCCAGTGCCCAGAGGAGGAGATCCTTGGCCGCTTCGTTAAAGGAGACGTGAGTGCCTCCCTAGTGATTTACGTAAGCCAGTGAGGTCGTATTGTCTGAATGGACTGCGACTCTTCTGTCGAATGACACTGCTGCAAAAGACTGAAAAGTCAAGTGAACTGCCTTCACTTTCTCTTGTCCTGAGACCAAATCCCTGAAACTTCCATATCCTCTAGAAGAGCTCCCCAACCCAGATCCAATGTGTCTGAGTATAATGCTTGATTGGGGCTCAGAGGATGCAGTGACTTCTCTACTGAAAACTTTCCTTCTGTGAGCCACACCGAAGGTCTTCCTTGATGGGGAAAACATACAAGTCCAGAAGGGTCTTCCTGTGCCAACTTGCCTTTAGGAAGAAATGAAGGATTGAAATACTCTTGTGTGGAGCCTTCCTAAAGGCACAAACTTCTCAATGGATGAGAGTGCCCAGTAGACTCATCCATTTGTTGGCTGAGCATGATGGGAAGAGAAGTTCATACTGTCCGGAAGCAGGATTGGCCTCTTTTGTTGGACGGAAAAGCCCGAAAACCCAAAGAGTCGATCCTCATCCCCAAATAAAGAATTGATTGAGTCGGGACTGACTGAGACTTTTCCAATTTGATTAAAAGACCTAATTCTTGGGCAAGAAGCATCTTCTGAAGGTCCTCTGTGCATCTTCTCTTGAGGGGGAGCGTAGGAGCCAATCGTCTAGATATAAACAAACGTTGATCCCCATGAAATTGAGCAACTTCACTACAGGAGCGAGAACCCGTGTGAAAACTTGAGGAGTTGCAGAGGCTGAAGTGCAGAGCCCAAAATTGGAAGACTCTGCCCTGGAAAACGAACCTTCGGTACTTCCTAGAGTCTGAATGTACTGGTGCATGGAGGTATGCATCCTGCATGTCGATGGTCACCATCCAATCTCCCTGGCAAATGGATGAAAGGACTGAATGGTTCATTTTCATCCTGAGTTTTGTTGTCTGAACAAAGAAATTCAGGGTTCTGACGTCCAGGACAGGCCTCCAACCTCCCAATGACTTGGGGACGACAAACAGACGGTTGTAAAAATCTTCTGTTTGTCATCTTTGACCACTTCTACAGCTCTCTTCCTAAGCAGGGAGGAGACTTTTTTGTGACAGGGCCAAAAACCGAGTAGGCTGTCAAGCTGATAGGAGAAGACACTAAAGGAGGTTTCTTCCTGAACGGGATGGAACAGCCTCCTCTGAGGACTTTTAGGACCCATGGCTCTACATTTCTGGCTTCCCACTTGCTCCAAAAGTGGAGAAGCCTGGCTCCCACCAGAACGCACAAAATAGGATCCTCGCTTGCGAGAAGAGGGCTTGACGGATGACTTCTTAACTGGTTGAACTGACTGAAGGTTCGAGCGGGGGAGGGGGGGGGGGGCTGAAACTTTGCTCTGCCACCTCAAAAGGGGTGCTGTTGAAGCAGGGAGACTGTCCTTGAACTAAATGCGAATGTAGAACCATGTCCCAACTCCTTAGGGCACTTGGTAGACTGTGTCAGCAGATCTTGTGTGGACTACTTCTGCAACCCTGCTGTTACATGTTCTACTGTAGCACAGGAAACAGACTAAAAATGGTCCAAGGGCGCAAAAAGGAGAGCCAACCTTTGGGAGGGAGTGACCCCTTTTGTGGTATAAGAACACCACTGATCTTCAGAACTCGCACTGCAAATAAGGCAGCCAGTTCTTGCAAGCCATCCCTAATTGCATTATCTGCGCATGAGAGGACTCCTAACCAGTCCAAAGAAAAATTCTCTTGAAGAGTGGCTCTGCTCTCTATCTTCTTAGCTAAGGTGCCCACAGTCCAATCTAAGAAACTGAAGATTTCGAAGACCTTGAAGATGTTCCGCACTAAATGGTCCAGTTCTGAAGTTGTGAACAAGATCTTGGTGGAGGAAAACGCTGACCTTCGTGCTAAATCAATCAGGCTAGAGAAGTCCCCTTGGGAGGAGGCAGAAACTCCCAAGGAAGGTGCTTCCCTGTGGCATACGACAGATACCTCCTTTTGTTTGAAGGAGGAGGAGGAGGAGGAGGAGGAGGAGGAGGAGGAGGAGGAGGAGGAGGAGGAGGACACAGCCTTGCCAAGATCCCTCTTCTCTGTCAGCCAACCCTCAATACCAGATAGGGCTTTCTTTGATGAGAAGGATAGGACCATCTTGGGCAAGCTGTCTCATCGTGAACGTTGAACCCGGGGATGACAGAGTTGCTGGAGTGAAGAATGTCGAATAACAGAACAGGAAGTACTTCAAGAGAGCTGCATAGGACAAAGAAGGTTCCTCCTGCTCGATGTCTTCTTCATCAGATGAAATAGGAGGAGGAGCTAAGTACGAAGGCTCCTGAGTCACCGCAGGAGGCTTCTGCAGGAGATCCAGGATACTGTCCAGATGGCACTGGATAGGTTCCACTGAAGGATCCTGAACTGCAGGGGTATACAAACCCTTGGAGCCATACTGAAGAGGAGGCGTTTGGCGCCTGGAGTATGGCGCTGAATGCTTGGCAGATGCTAGCAGGTGGGTGGACAGACGCAGGTGGACACACATGCACAGGCGAATACTCAGACACATGGCGCTCGAATACTGGACTCTTAGATCCCACTGAGTGCTTGTACCCTGCAGGGAGCTCATATCCTGCAGGGCACTTGGATCCCACCAGGCACTCGGATCCCACTGGGAGCTCGGATCTCACTGGGTGCTCGGATCCCACTGGACGCTTGGATCCCACTGGGAGCTTGGATCCTGCTGGGCGCTCAGATCCTACTGGGCGCTTGGAATGCTTCTTAGAAGAGGAAGCCCATTTCGGCACCAAATACTGGTGCTCTACCACCGAGACAGCAGGAGACGAACGACTGGGGGTGTCTCAAAGGCTAGAGGAAGGTTTGGGACTATGCTCCTGTTCTCTGGGCTGCTTACAAGGAAGCAGGGAAGCACGCTCAGCAGCAGATACATGCCTTTTCAATGGCCTGGATACACTTGAAAAGCGCCAACTACGTCCCTTGCCCGTACTGGAGTCCAAATCACTGGACGACAATGCATGCACTCCCAGTTGGACGCCTTTCCAGTGGCTGCCCACCAAGTCCTGGGACCCATGTACAACAGGCTCGGTCAAGGGGGGGCGACTACCAGTAGCAAACCCCATCGACCTTCCTTGGACCTCTGGTTTGCCTCCTCCCACGTTTAGGGGAGTTTGACAGGGACCTTTGTCTAGGAGCGTCGGTGGGACAAGTCGTCACCTCCTCCACTGACACTGCACTTGCACCATGATCACTAACACTCATCTTGTCCATGACACTTCTGACTGAAGCCCCAATTTGGGCAACAGTATTAACCAAGAGACTAAATTTCTGGCTATCCTGGCTTCGAGACTGGCAATGGCATTGGGTTCGGACGGCTGGGAGCTAGGAAACGGAGTTGCTGGAAAAGTTGGAGGGCTGTTAATAGGGGAAAAAGCAGTCACAGGCGTAGAAAGAGAGGGTACATCAGGAGAACCCTGGCTAGCAGAACCCCTATCTTCAGCTCTAGTGGCCACCTTTCTCTGCCTATTTCTTTCAAGTTTGTCCAAATATGTAGTCAAAGTCTTTGACTTCCCCTAATCCCAATCTCTACATTCTACACAAGTTAAATCAGAAGAGAAAATTTGCCCTCTACAATGACAGCAAATAGTATGAGCGTCGTATTTGGCTGACGTCAGCCTGGTATTGCAGCCTTTGCTGCAAAACTACATACTAGTCGAACTAGAGTCAGACATAATAAAAGTCACAATCAAGAAGTCAAATCTAGATAAGCTAATGTAATTTGCACGAATGCTACCAAAAGGAAACAATACTTCAGCAAAGACGGCGATAGCTACAACCATCCGGTGAAACAAAATCAAAACAAAAGCTGCTCAAACATCCGATGACCAGTCGCTGACCAGCAAAAACAAACTGACCTCTTCAGCTGTGTTGTACCTGTTCTTCCCTGAAAGTGGGCGGGGTGAGTTACCTACACCAAAGCAACTGAAGTGCTACAGCGAATTTCAAAATTTAAGTTACCGCAATAGTTAGAAACTAATGGCTATGCAGTTACTTGTAAGTTACTTATATATCACTAAAACACTTACCATAGCCTACACAGTACTTGAATACAATGGTATGACTCATCAAATATCTGATATCTGATGAAGAACAATGTCTCATTCTTCACCTAGTTAATTTGGTATTTTCCAGATTACTGTATAAACATTGCAAAAAAATTATAGTATCCAGGAAAGATACCAGAATAGAAATCTAAGTTCTTTCCGTAGATATAACTTCTGCAAAATCACAATTTTTTATAGTAAATTGTATTTTTCCTAACTATACAAACCCGAGGTCCTTTACATTAGGAATTAATTTCAGCGTAGCTGGAAATGGCTGTTGAACTTTCGAACAAGTAGGTTAAGCAGTTAACTACTGTCTGGGAGGCAGGGGTACCACCTGCCCGGATGTAAACATTCCAATTTGCCTTTCAGCCCAGGTTTCAGATTGAGGGGTGGCATGAAATGTAATGTAAAGGACCTCGGGTTTGTATAGTTTGGAAAAATACAATTTACTTTAAAAAACCGTGATTTGTTCCGACACGATATACAAACCGTCGGAAGCCTCACTGGTTGGAGGGAGGAATCTGAGTGAGTCTCTATGAACTGAATGGAGTTCACCACACCTTGTGTTCCCTTCCTGGTCGATAGAGCGAGGAAGGGAAAACTGCCTGTGGCAAAATGATCGGGTTGTAAGAAACGCGAGATCAATTGTCAGACTTCTGGGTCCCTTTGCATGAAAGAGGAAGCATCAGTTCATGCAAAGTAGGCTAGGAAGAACTTGGAGTCGGTGACATTAAGGCAATCACAAGCATTGGGTTTGTCTTATTGTATTGGTCTCCTTCTCCCCCAGCCCCTTGCAGGGGGAAGGAGTGGGGCTGCTTCTGAACCTGAACAGAAATAGAACGGAAGCTCTAAATGAGTGCTTACCTGCATTGACCGCCAGATCCAACATGCAACAGCATGTCAGCTGCCTGCCTGTGAGAAGAGAGCCGAGATGAGGAGAGGGAAGAGGCCAGTCACTCCACATTCATTCTCCCAATCACAACCGTACATCTTAGGCAAGACGAAACCTGTTCTGTTAGAGGAGCCAGGTAACCTACACAACTTGTTGAGCAGCCACCACAGGACCCAAGGAGAAAGTGTCCAAGGACTTGTGTAACATCTCAAAGGTAGAAGGAAGTGAAGGTAGTCTCTTGGGACCACACACCTGCCTTCAACACCTGAAGAACCGACATGTTCTTCCGGAATGAGAGGGACAGACCAGTGCTGCATACTTTGTGAGCTCTCGGACGAGGTGTACCAGCGTCGTCTTCTCCAGCAGCAGAATGTGCTCCCCTTATCGTGTCACAAAGCCAGAAAGAGATCATGTTCTTGGACACTTCTTTCTTGGCTGAGCCAGTACTAACAAAGAGTCGTCGACACTCAGGCCTGAGGCGTCGAGTCCTCTACGGATACCACCGCAGCACTCCAACAGGACACAGTAGTATCTCGTTTGGTTCATTACCTACAAAGTCCTCTAGGGAGGGGATTGTGAAAGACTCAAACCGAGCGTCAGGGACCAAAGGTTTCTGAGTCTTCGCCACGAAATCCGGGACGAAATCGAGTGTAACTGATCCCCATCCCCTCGAGTGTTTAACATCAAAGGAAATTCTGTGAAGTTCACCAACTCCCTTCACTGATGCCAGGGTCTTGAGGGTCAGATCCCTGTCTGACGACTCTCGTAAAGGTTCGTACGGTGCGCAAAGTCAGGCTCCTTAGAATGAGTGTCACATCCCACGCAGGGGGCCTGAGATCCCTGGGTGAGCAAGACCTTTCGAAGCTTCTCATCAGTAGGGAAATCTTGAAAGAAGAAGAGATATCTACTCCTTTCAGCTGCAAGATACCCCATCCATGACACCAACTGCAGAAGACGGACCACTTTTCCTGGTATACCGCTGCGGAGGTTCATCGGAGGTACCCAGCCAACTCCGTTACTGCACGACACAAAAAGCCTCTAGCTCGCAGGAGATGGTGGATAACCTCCAGCTGTGAAGACACAGGGACTGCACTGCCTGGTGATACCACTCTATGTGGGGTTGACACAGCAGGTTGAGCCAGGGGGGAATCTCTCTCAGCGCCTCGGAGAGGAGGGCTAGCAGGTTGGGATACCAAAGCCACCAGAATCATTTTGAGAGTCAGAGTGATCATTGCCTGGTTGATCACTCTGCAAATCAGACAGAACGGAGGAAAGGCGTAGACGTCTAAGCTGTCCCACGGGTGCTGGAACGAGTCCTCTGCAGCGGCCCATGGGTCCGGCACGACTGAACAGAAAACCTGGAGTTTTATGTTGTGCCGGGTGGGGAATGGATCAATTACTGGATGCCGCCAGAGGTTGAACAGCCTTTCTGTGACTTCCGAATGAAGGGACCATTCGGTTCCGATCACTTGATTCTGGCAGCTGAGCTTGTCTGCCACTACATTCCTCTTGCCTGGAATGTACCTGGCTGACAGCTCTACCGAGTAAGCCAACACCCACTCGTGCACGTGCACCGTCTACTGGTGGAGCAGGAGGGATACTAGACCCTCCTGCTTGTTGACGTATGCCACTACCATGGTACTGTTGCTCATCGGTACCACAGAGTGTCCCATCACTTGATCCCGGAACTCTTGGAGAGCCAGGAAGGCTGCCTTGAGTTCCAGGGTGTTGATGTGAAGGTGCTTGTTGTCTCAGTGCCAGACTCCTGAAGCCAGCAACTCCTCCAGGTAAGTTGCTGCAATGAGACCTGGGCCTAGACAAACCAGGTCCAGGTCAACTTGCTTAGGTAGCAATGACCTCTCTGATGGCGTATAAAAGCGCTTCTGACAAGGCAGAGGAGGGGGAAGCAGCTTGTCCAAGCGGTTTGATCATAGGGAATTGTCCTGCCCAGACACAAGACCATTCACTTGATCGAGGACCCCTCAGCAAGTGTGGACATGGCAACCCCACCAAAACCTTGGGTTCTTTCTTGGGTCCCCAAAAGGATTCAAGGTGCGAAGGACAATCCACAGATGAGGCCCGTGGTCCCTTCCCCGAGGTCACTGTGCTGACGAATCAGTGCAATTACCTCAGCAAAAGTCCTATGTCTCTGGGGTGTCCGCGTCCTGGGGAAGAGGACCCTCGAGTCCTTCCAGGGTGCGGTTCTCCCGATCTACTCTCCCTGAAGAAGACAGAACTTTTGCAGACCCATGTAATCCTCCCTGTACCATGTGGGCGTATGACCTGGCCGACCCGAGGACCGAGTCAGGCACATACACCCCTGAGGTAGAACTCTGGGAAGACGACTCGCCGGAGTTCTTCCTGTCCGACTTGCGCCCCCTGGAAGGAGCCCAGGAGGTAGAGGGGACAGGTGAGGAGGATCGGGTGCCCCCACTGGTCTTGCTGGCAGAACCAACAGGAGCAGCAGGCCGGGAGCAGTCACCAACCCATGGTGTTGACAGCAACCCGGGTTGAGGAGAATGCTTTCACCTCGGCGAAGCATTCTCCCGAGGAAGCGGAGCGGCTCACACAAGTCAAGCCGCGCACTCAGCTCCCCCCGAGCCAGGCTGACTCCGCGAACGCAGCCAGGGACTGGGGGGAGTCGAGTGTGCAGCTGGCTGGCGAGAACTTGCACTGTCCTCTAGACGCACCCCAGTCTTCTTCAAGGCTGAAACCTCTCGGGGAGACTAAGCAGGGGATCTCTTCTCTGTCTCACCAGGTGTCTGGACCAGAGGGACCGGCACGCCTTCCCGGAAACCTGGCTTGGCACTTGAAGAAGTGCCAGCAGGAAGAGTAGGAGCACCTGCATGCCAGGACTCTTTCTCCAGTCCTGTGCCCGAGTCGGTAAGGAGAGAGGTTTCTCCAGTATCAGACTCGGCGCAGCTCACGAATGAGTGTCCAACACAGACCTACTGGCCTTAGAAGCAGGCTTCTTCAGCGCAGCGGGGGGAGTCCAAACCGTGGTTTGCATGCCCTCGGCTCCCGATACGACTGACCTGGGGGTCAACGAATTGGTTCCCTGGCCCGTAGACTGGGAAGAGCCAACAAGAGGTCCCACTGCCTTCCCTGTGGATGGAGGCAGTCCCTTAGAAGTCTCGGGACAAGATTTCTTTGGGGCGGGGGAGGCTTCTTCTTCTTCTTCTTCTTCTTCTTCGGTTGGTGAGCCTCAGAAGAAGAAGAGGAAGAAGAGGAAGAAGAGGTAGCAGATGATGAGGATGACACCTTCCTAGACCTCTTCTTCAACTTCTTTGTCATCTTCTTCAGGATGGCGGTCAGGTCTCCCATCTACGAGGGAGCAGCAGAAGACACAGGTGCAGCCAGGGGCAGGGAAGCGGACGCCACCCAGGTAGCGGAGACGTTGGTGCTTGAACCAGCAGCTACCGGGACAGGTGGAGCAGCGCGGGAGCCAGGAAAGCCAGAAGACGGTACGTGGGTCAGAGGCACGGGTGGAGCATGAGTGGAAGCCAGGCTGGGCCAAGAGTCAGGGTGGCCAGGAACCGGAACCGGAGTCGGGAACAAGCATGGGTTGGCAACAGGAGCAGGCATGGAGATATATGGCACCGATGAAGTCACCATCCTTGAGGGGCCAGGCAGGGATATCGGGGCCAGGAAAGCAGGAGCATGGCAGGAACGGCTGACACCTGGGTGCCCAGGTGCGATTCCACCATTACAGGCAGCTTGCCGAATGATGTCATGGTGGCGGATGTGGTGGCCGCGTGGGTTGTCACCGGAGCGCCTGACAGATCGGATACCAGACCCTCCAGTGAAGTAATGCCAGGCTTGGCTACCAAGAGACGCTTCCACTGCCAAGCTGAGGAAAAAGTCGGGTAAAATACGGAAGCCTCTACTCGCTCCAGGGGAAAAAATTCACCCCCGGAGCAAGGAGAGGGCCCCAGAGAGGCTGTCCTGATCGTCCATTCCCCCGCGGCCTTCCACACCCGTCGAAATGAATGAGGAAGGGGAGGGGGAGTCCTCACCCAAGGGAGAGGCAGCAAGAAGGGGAAGCTTGCCTGGAGGGAGAAACAATCCCGATGGGTTAGCCACCAAGGGAGTCATCGGGGGCGTATAACCCTCAGACAACGCGTGTACACACAGGTCCTCTGCAGGTGGGGCAGAGGGCATGGGTCCACATCCACACTAGAACGAAAAGTATTATATTTCTTTCCTCACACCCCAGGACAAACACGTTGGGGGAAGGAGGGCTTTCGGGGTTTGCCCACATTCATGATAATGAAAGCTAGCAAAAACAAGATATCCCACCAAGAAAAACAGCTCAAAGGCGGTCAGGGCAGAGAGTGAGAAAACACGTCTGCAGCGCACAATGGCCGAAAGCAAAATTGGAATGTTTACATCCGGGCAGGTGGTACCCCTGCCTCCCAGATGGTAGTTAACTGCCTAACCACCTTCTTTGAAAGTTCAATGGCTGTTTCCTGCTACGCTGAAAGCAATTCCTAATGTAACGGACTGAAGGTTTGTGTATCATGTCGGAACAAACCTGATTCACTCACTGAAGATTGGTAACCACCAGTTATATCATTTAGAAACTAGGCATTTTTGATGTTACAGCAGTTTTTTTTTAAATTAAGGAAAAAAATAAAAATCAACCTACATTAGTGTATACTTCTTTATGTCAGTCAGCAACAATGTAGAAATGCCATGAAAACCAGAAATCAATAAAAAAGTGTCAAATCACATAAAACAGATACTAAAATATGACATTTTTATGATAAAATAAAGTTTTATATATACTTACCAAGTAATTACATAGCTATTGGTTCCCTAACCTGCGGCAGCTTAGAAATTCAAAATTTGCATGGTGGCGCTGTTATCGTTAGTGTGTAGGTGACAATCGTCCCGCCACCATCCGGGACTCGAGGAAACAAACCAGCGGACAGCTCAATTCGTTTTATGCTCCTATGTTCATGCAACGGGAGGAGGGTGGGCTCTGATCATGTAATTACTTGGTAAGTATACAGTATATAAAACTTTATTCTATCATAAAAAAGTCATTTTTATATAAGTAACTTACCAAGTAATTACATAGCTGATTCCACATTGTAAGGAGGTGGGAAAGGGCATGGACATATTCTACTCCAAAACACTAAGTAAGTAATGAGTTTGAACTAGAAAGGTCGCTAACATTGAATAAATGTTCGTTGTTTCCTTACCTGTTGAGAGAGCTGCTGCAGGAAGGTACTGCCTCTGGTCGGCATTTCTCTCAACTTGTAGTGGACTTGGCAGTATAGCCAAGGGTTGCCACTACATTAGCGGGAAACTTTGCACTGGAGGAAGTACACTGTATGCTGACAAAGTTTTTCAAAGATGCCCTTGCCCTGAGCGAAGACCAGAATACAAAATGAAAACACTGTCACCTACACCACAAAATAAAACCAAAAAACCCAACCATTATCAAAGATAAAGTACGAACTGGTGGGTACTCTAGGTACAATGTACCCCCCAAGCTTCCCAACAACTCAAAACCTTAAGTCAAGGCAAGTTGATAGCAAAGGAACAGATAGATTCCTCATGCTTCCTCTCCCAGTACCGGTACCATGCCAGCCATGGATAAAGGTCCTAAAGTGCTACAATTTTCAAATACAGTTTCTATGTCCTTGAGGTAGTGTGAGGCGAATATGGACTTGCACCTCCAGAACGTCGGCTGCAGGATTGAAGAAAGAGACAAGTTGTGTTTAAAAGCGAGGGAAGTTGCTACTGCCCTAACTTCGTGAGCCTTAACCTTAAGTAGGGGAAAAGCTTCTTCCTGGATCTGAGAGTGGGCATCTAATATTAATTCTCTCAGAAAAAAGGATATGGCATTTTTGGAGAGTGGGCGAACTGGGTCTTTAACAGAGCACCAGAGGTTGCTCGAAGGTCCTCTAATCTTTTCCGTCCTCTGAAGATAGTACCTGAGGGACCTCACTGGGCAGAGGAGTCTTTCTTCTTCCTCAGGTCCTAAGATATCCATAAGGTTCTTGATGACGAAGGACCTGGGCTAGGGTTTAGAAGGGTCCTTGTTGTTTGCGAGGAAACCAAGAGAAAGAGAGCAGACTGTGTCCTCTTGTGCAAAGCCTATTCTCTTGTCTACTGCTTGTAACTCGCTAACACTTTTGGCAGTAGCGAGAGCCATTAAGAAGTCTTTTTCGTAAGATTCCTGAGGGAAACAGAACGAAAAGGTTCAAACTGAGGACCTGAGAGCCACTTCAGTACAACGTCTAAGTTCCAAGAGACGTTGGAAGAACTATCTTTCTTGGACGTATTGAAGGATTTGATCAGGTCGGTGATAATTTGATTAGAAGACAGATCCATTCCTGTGCTTAAAAACTGATCTGAGCATCAACCTATACCCTTTGATGGTAGAGGTAGATAGCTTCCTGATGGACTTTAGGAATATCAAATAGTCGGCTATTTGGCTTATAGATGTCTCAGAGGAATAGACATTATGGTGGCTGCACCGCCTTCTGAAGACTGTCCATTTTGATTGGCAGAGCTTTGTAGAAGAAGCTCGTCTGCATTTCGCAACTGCCTCTGCAGCTTGTCTCAAAAACCCTTTTGCTCTGACAAGGCGCTTGACAGTCTGAAGCCTGTCAGGGCCAGAGCAGATAATACTTCGTGGAATCTGAGAAAGTGGGGCTGTCTGAGCAGCGGCCGTTTTTGTGGAAAGTCTTGGGTAGTTTACCAGGAGTCAAATCAAGTCTGGAAACCATTCCTTGTTCGGCCAAAATGGGGCTACAAGGGTCATGGAGGTGTTCTGATGCGTTGACAGCTTGCTGATTACTTCCCTGATCATTCCGAGAGGAGGGAAGGCATACACATCTAAGTTTGTCCAATCCAAAAGCATTGCATCCGTGCTCCATGCTTGAGGATCTGGGACCGGAGAGCAAAAGAGGGGCAGATGGTGGTTTCTTGACCTCACGAAAAGATCCACTGTGGGTTTGCCCCACAGTTTCCAAAGGTTGTCACAGACTACTGGATTTAAGGTCCATTTGGTTGGAAAGACCTGTTTGAGGCAGCTTAATTTGTCCGCAATCACGTTCATCCTCCCTTGAATGAACTGGGTGACAAGAGAGACTTGGTTCTCTTCCTCCCATAGAAGGAGATCTTCGCCGTCTCGTACAGGGAGAAGGAATGAGTGCCCCCCTGTTTGCGAATATATGCAAGAGCTGTGGTGTTGTCCGCGTGTACTACAATTTTCTTGCCGCGGACCAGATCCGAGAAGTATTGAAGGCCCAGGTGAATTGCTCTCAGTTCCTTTATATTGACGTGAGCATTCTGTTGTTCTGTAGTCCATGTTCCCGATCTTCCAGAAGCGCGCCCCAGCCTAGGTCGGAGGCATCTGAATAAAATTGAAGGTCTGGGCGCACTGGGAGAAGAGACTTCCCTTCCCGAAGTCTTTCTCTGCACGACCACCACTGGAGATCCTCTTTGATTTCTGATGTAATCGGGAAGATGAAAGAGTCTGGTTGGGTTTTTCTGCACCAATTTGCTTTGAGGAAAAACTGAAGGGGTCTCATGTGCAGTCTGCCTAGATTTACAAACTGCTCTACTAAAGCAAGGGTCCCCAGAAGACTCATCCACTGCACTGCCGAGCAGGAAGGAAGAGCAAGGAACTGACTGACAGTCTGAGGACAGTTCTCGACTCTTTCGGGCGACGGAAAAGTCCGAAAAGTCTGAGAGTTCAGTATCATCCCTAAATAGGGAATCTCCTGAGACAGAACCAGAAGGGATTTCTTTTGTTTATGAGGATGCCCAACTCCTGTGTCAGGCGAAGAGTTCTTCTCAAGTCCTCCGCACGCTTTTCCTTCGACAACAAGTGGAGAAGCCAATCATCTAAATATAAGCTGATGTTGATTCCCAGAAGGTGAAGCCAATTCCCCAGAGGAGCAAGGATTCGTGTGAAAACTTGAGGAGCCGTCGATAAGCCGAAGCATAGGGCCTTGAACTGTAGTATCCTGTTCTGAAAAACGAAGCGTAGAAATTTCCGTGAGTCTGGATGAACAGGGACGTGAAAATACACATCCTGCATATCCAGGGTGACCATCCAGTTCCCCTGTTGTACTGAGGACATGACAGAGCGAACGATCTCCATGTGAAACTTCGTCTTCAGTACGAACACATTCAAAGTGCTTACATCCAGAACGGGCCTCCAACCCCGAGGCCTTCGGGACCACGAAAAGGTGACTGTAGAAACCTTCTGAGTGTGGCTCTAACACTTCTTCCACTACTCCTTTGGAAAGGAGTTGGACTTCTTGAAAGAGGGCCAGAGCTTCGTGGAACCTTTTGAGTATGCTGTCAAGGTGACAGGAGATGTAGTTAAGGGAGGAGTCTTTACAAAAGGAATGGAGTAGCCCTCCTTGAGAACCTTGATCACCCAGGGGTCTGCTCCTCTGTTCTCCCATACCTTCCAGAAAAGTAGAAGTCTGGCTCCTACCTGGGTGCGGAGGACTAACTTCTCACTTCTTGGGGTTGGATTTGAAAGAAGACCTCTTAAGGGACTTCGTAGGAGGTCGCAAGTTTGATCTAGGTCAAGGCTGGGTCGTAGCTCTCCCTCCCCGAAAGGGTTGAGACTGAAGAGGGGAGAATGATCTAGATGAGAAAGGCACAGGCTCCTTAGGACATCTAGTGGACTGAGTCAACAAGTCAGAGGTGGACTTGCTCTGTAACTCTAAAAGAATATCCTTCACTATGTGTTGAGGAAAGAGGTGAGACTTGTTTAAGGCAGCGAAGAGGAGAGCTGACTTCTGAGTCGGCGAGACTCCTTTCAAGGCGAACGAACACCAGAGGTTCCTCTTCTTAAGGACACCCATAGAAAAAAGGGAGGCGAGTTCTAAAGAGCCATCTCTAATTGTTCTGTCAGAGCGTGAAACAACTCCTAGCCAATCGGAGGCAAGATCTTCAGATAAACCCGGACAGTCTTCAATCTTACTCCCTAGCACCCCGATGGCCCAATCTAGGAAACTAAACATCTCAAACACCTTAAAAATATTCTTGATAAGGTGGTCTAGTTCGGCTGAGGAAAATATTATCTTGGCCGACAATAAAGCCTTTCTACATGATGAATCCACCAGACCAGAGAAGTCCCCTTGGGAGGAGGCAGGAATTCCCAAGGAAGGAGCTTCCCCGGTGGCATGGTAAGAGTATCTCATCTTCAACAATTTGCTGGGCGGAAAGGCAAAAGTCGCTTTGCCTTGTTCTCTCTTAGCAGCCAGCCAGGCATGAACTTCTTTGAGAGCTTTCTTCCAGGAGGAGGAAAGAACAAGCTTGGGTAGTCTGGTACCTTCCGACGGATGCTTTTTCATGAGGTAGGTAGAAGCTGGAGAAGTAGGCGAGGCAGGCATGAAGAAGTCCAGGTAATTCTCCTGGGGGGAAACACAGGAGAGACGAGTAGGAAGAGGGAACCGTATCCTGAACAATCTCTTCTTCCTCCGAAGAGATAGGAGACAATGATTAATCTTTGGACTCTGGAGCAGACACAGATTTCTTCAAAAGACCCACAAGCTCGGTCAATTGGCGCTTGAGTGGGGCTAAAGAATCTTCCTGGACCGATGAAGAAGGCGGAATAGCCGAAGAAGGTGCATTGGTTCCAGAAGAAGCTGGGAATTCGGATGTGGGCGCTGAAGTTCGCGAGTTGGCGCCGGGTGCTCTAGAGCTGAAGTCTGGCGCAAGACGGCGGGCGCCGGGCACTCACTGGCGGAATTCTGGCGTATATCGTTGGGCACTGGGCGCTCATTGGCGGAATTCTGGCGCTCATCGGTGGTGTTCTGGCATGAGTCAGCGGGCGCTCATCAGTGGAAGTCTGGCACGAGTCCGCGCGCTCGGAAGAAGATGGGCGCTTAGAACATTTATAGCTCTCAGGACTGTCTTCAAAGAAATAATGAAGATGAGCAAGAGAATCAGGCTGGACTTGAAAGCTGCAGGAAGATTGGGGGCTAGTCTCTCTGTACCTCTTGACAACCACGGGAGAAGAATCGCTAATATTCGCATGTCTCGAGTGGGCGCGAAGAAGAATAGTAATATGGATTCTTGCGCTGACTGGAAGATTCCGAATCAGAAAGTCGATGCACAGGAACGCTTTTCCAATGGCATTTAGCCGAAGCCTGGGAGCACACGACAGGCTAGACAGGCTCGACTGCCCACGGGCAAACCCCGCCAGCCTCCTATGGACCTCTGGTATGTCTTCTCCCCGGTGCGAGGGAGCGGGACAGTGACCTTCGTCTAGGAGCACTGGTGGGACGGACAGCCACCTCCTCAATATTCACAGCACTATCACTCCTCACTGCATTGTCAACACTTACAATTTTTTCCATTAGAATTTTAATAGCTGACCCCAATTCCATAATGGTACTAGATAATAGAGTAAATTTCTGATCAAACCTAGATTCGAGGCTGGCAGTGGCACTAAGAGCAGAATCATGGAAACCTGGAACTGGAGCAGATGGTAAAGTAGGAGTAGTTAGGATAGGAGGAGGAGGAACTGGAGGAGTGATAGTTCTGTCATCCCCTACATTTTCCAAAGGCATGGACTCTGCGTTAGCCCTACTTTCAGCCCTAATGGCTGCTTTCCTCTTCTTATCCCTTCCAATGTTAACTGGAAGTCGGCAGAAAACGCACTAAGCTGTCCGCTGGTTTGTTTCCTCGAGTCCCGGAAGGTGGCAGGACGATTGTCACCTACACACTAACAATAACAGTGCCACCGGGCAAATTTTGAATTTCTAAGCTGCCATAGGTTAGGGAACCAATAGCTATATAATTACTTGGTAAGTTACTTATATAAAAATGCAAAATTTACAGCAGTAATGAGATGTACAGTATAAGTAACTGAAAGCTTAAAAATGTTAAAAATACTGTCTTATTTGTATGATATGCAGTTATATGAACTGCACAGTTGTACATACAGTCTCAGCATTTAGTCATCAGCCACAAAGATGCAAAAATCCATAGAAAAGTGCCAAACCATATAAAAATAGATGTTTAAATATATAAAACACTAGCTGACCAACCTGGCACTGCCTGGGAAGACTGAATGTCAACCTCGCTCTCTCTCCTCCCTAACATCCCTTTTACTCTCTCTCTCACTTCCTCTCCCTCTCTCTTTCCCTCTCTTTCTCCTCCCTAACACCCTCTCTACTCTCTCTCTCTCTCCCTAACACCCCCTCTACTCTCTCCTCTCCTCTCACTCTTTCCCTTTCCAGTTAAGACAGTTGCTTTGATTACATTACCAGGCATTTTTGACATTTTATATTTCACCCCTTCTCATCCCCTTCCTATTGGGGCTGAACTTGGACTTCAAGGGCATTGGGAGAGTATCACCATTCAACTCAGCGACCTTGAAAACTATGGATTAGACACTAATATCTGTCGTTTTTGGTTATTTTACATGCCACCCCCTTCCCATCCCCACCCCCTCTGGTGTCAGTGATGTCTTACAGACCCCAAAGTATTCTTTTTCAAACAGTCAGTCATATGTATACCGAAATGAGGTATAATAAATTCGTAGTTTATTTAGTTACGAAGTCTACTGGCAGAACCTGCCCCATTTCAGGGAAGCCCTTCCCAACCCCACCCCCTTGGGTGCCAGTGTTGTCTTAACCATACCGTACCCTTTTATAGACAGTAAGTCATATGTATAACAAGTCTGGTTGAAACTGCTCTATGTATTTCAGAGTTATGCTAGAACATATACACACACACACATCCATTTTTTATATACAGTGTGTCCTCGACTTACATTGGGGATCCGTTCCAGAGCCACGCTGTAAGTTGATTTCGGCCGAAGTCGATTTTTCACTGTTATCAGTGGTTTAGCAGCACTTACAGCAACATAACTGAGTTTTGGTGCCATAACTTGATGCCTATTTTTGCCGTTAGTGCCATCAACTTCAAGCAACATCAAGTTACGCCGCTGTAAAATCCCATTAATAGCGCCAAAAAAGCACCGTAAGATCAAATCACCGTAAGTTGAGGACGTATTTATAGATAGATTCCTGTGCAATATTATAATGTGTACAAAGAGTATACAGTAAGCCCCCGTATTCATGGGGGATGCGTATCACACTCCCCTGTGAATAGCTAAAATCTGCGAATACTTAAAACCCTTCAAAAAACACTTAGAACTGCCTACTTTTAAATTTCAAAGACAAAAAACTCTAAAAATGCTTATACAGTTATTATCCTACTTACAATGGGGTTAGGTTCCAAAAATCTCATCATTTGTTGGCAAAAAAGTATCTCGAATATAGCCTAGCCTACACTAGGGTATTCAGTACCATGCATACATATATGGCAGCCCAGCCTACACTATAAAGTATACTCTATACATACACAGTATAGTAATTATTAATATCAACTACTTCTGGAGGTTCATGCAGCAACTTATGATAATTCAATACAAAGAGAAATTGAATGACAAACAAGAACTAACTTAGCCTGCACTATGGTATATCATATACATATACAGTAGCTTAGCATACATTATACTGTACTCTATATTCCCATATTTATATCGTATTATACAAACATCAACATAACGAATGTGCATCTTTTCCATGGATCTTTTAAAATGTTAAACATTACCTCATTGCATCCAATAATATTGTATATATATATTCTTATACAGTACTGCTTTTGCATTATAAATTGCGATCATAGCAATCAATGTTTTGCTTTGGAAATCGATTACGCGGTAAGTTAATTTCGCAGTATTTAACTCAGTTCAGAGCACTTTTCTTGCTTCTAGTTAGTGTACTTGATTCTCTAGATGCTTTACTTATATGGGGCAAGGTTATTTTTCATTATAAAGTGTTTTTAAGCCAAAATATAACTTAAATATGTCTCATTGTGAAATTAATCTAGCTATTTTTTTTATTAATAGATGACGTTGGCTGTTTGGGGGCATGTTTGTTTTGTGTAAAAAAAATCAAGATTCCGTTCGCTATTTTCACTTGATTTCATCATAATATGATCTTTAAGTATTTATCGTTTATCGGCATAAAAACAGCAGTACAGTAATGTGTTCTTTCATGCCCAGTAGTTTTGATTAAAATACTTTCTCTCCAATTTTAATTACAGCCGAGTTTCATCCATGTTGTCGATGCACGATAATTTATGGTCATTAGCAGCTTGAACATTGTTTTCTCAGCTTCAGCTACAACTTGCAGCTTAAATTTAGCAGTATACAGTAAACCCTCCATACTCGCGGATTTCTCTGTGGAACGTATCTACCCATTATTCGCGGAAAATTCGCCCATTTGTGGTATTTTTCAACGAGAAATATTCACTAATTACTGTACTTTCATATCATTTGCATGACTAAATGCACTTTTTGTGATAAAACTATTAAAATACTCAGGTATAAGCATTTTAAGAGGGTTTTATTTGTGTTTAAACTATCAAAATAGTCAGTTCTAAGTGTTTTTAGAGGGGTTTTAAGTATTTGCGGATTTTAGCTATTCACACCCCCCGCAAATACGGGGTTTCCTGTATTTAATTGCCAATCTTTTATCCATACCGAATAGGGGTATAATGTAAAAATAACAATTTTTAAAAGTAAATTGTATTTTTCCTAACTATACAAACCCGAGGGCCTTTACATTAGGATTACTTTCAGGCGTAGGCTGGAAACGGCCGTTAAACTCTTGAGCAAGGTGGTTAGGCAGTAACTATCTCCAGGTAGGCGGGGATACCCGCCTGCCCGGATGTAAACATTCCAGTTTGCCTTTCGGCCCAGGTACAGATTGAGGGGTGGCATGAGGTGGGCATAAAGTGTAAAGGACCTCGGGTTTATATAGTTAGGAAAAATACAATTTACTTTCAAAAATTGTTATTTGTTCCAACACAATATACAAACCCTCGGTCCTTTACATTAGGAGACTCACTGATTGGAGGGAGGAATCTGATAAAGTCTCTCTGAACTGACTGGAGTTCACCATACCACCTTGTCTTCCCTTCCTGGTCATGAGAGCAAGGAAGGGAAAAACTGCCTCTGACAAAAGATTGGGTTGTAAGAAACGCAGGATCAGTTGTCAGACTTCTGGGTCCCTTTGCATGAAAGAGGAAACGTCAGTTCATGCAAAGTAGGCTAGGAAGAATTTGATTTGTCTCATAGTCATGGTCTCCTTCCTCCCCTTGCAAGAGGAAGGAGTGGGGTTGCTTCTATTAACCTGAACGGAAATAGAACGGGAGCTCCCGTTATGTGCTTATCTGCCTCGATCGCCCGGTCCAGCTTGTAACGGCAAGTCCGCTCCCTGCCCGTGGGAAGAGAGCCAGGATGGGGAGAAAGAAGAGAGGCCAGTCACTCAACATTCATTCTCCCAATCACAACCGTACAACATAGGCGAGATGCAACCTGTCCCGTTAGGGGAGCTGGATAAGCTACACAACTTGTTGAGCAGCCACCACAGGACCCAAGGAAAAAGTGTCCAAGGACTTGTGTGCAACATCCCGGAGGTAGAAGGAGGTGAAGGTAATCTGTTGGGACCACACACCTGCCTTCAGCACCTGTGGTACCGACATATTCTTCCGGAATGCGAGGGATGGACCAAGCCATCGACTTCGTGAGCTCTCGGGTGAAAGGTACCGGTATCGTCGTCGTCAGCTGCCAAGTACCTCCTTTGATCGCTTCACGAAGTCAGGAGGAAGATGTGTCCTTAGACACTTCTTCCTTGGGAGAGACAGTACTAGCTCCAAAAAACGTTGACAACATCCAGGTTAGGAATGTCAAACCTTCGGAAAGTACCACAGCTCCCAACAGGACAACGTAACGAATGATCTGGATCATCGATACAAAGTCCAAGGAGGAGGGGGAACAAGAAGGACTCGAACCCGACAGTCGATGCCAATGGATTCGAGTCCACCCACGACATCCGAGGAAGGAGTCGAGGTATGATCCCTATCCCTGTTCTTCCATCTTCTACGCCAAGGCCAGGGTAAGATGAGAGATGGACCTAAGAGGGCATATCTCTATCCGACGACTCGTAGGGGCGAGTGCAGAGCACGGACAGGAACCCTAAACGAGTCGCATGCCACCCAGGAAACAGTTCCTGGGAGAGCACTCTCAGAACAACCGAGAGGAGAAGAGAACAGGTGAGGAGAAAAGAGTATCCCTACCTGTCCTGCCAGTATGATAAGCAGGAGAGGCAGACCGTGAGCGATAATCAACTGAAGGAGATTACTGCCACATGGGGAAAGAAGAGCACTTGTGCCGTGGCAAAGCGCTTTCCTGGGAAGAGCAAAAGTTCACTTCGAACATAGCCGAGAACCCGAATCGAAAACCGAGTAGGGCCGAGCGACGAGCCGATCATGCGTTAACGCCGATCCAGCTGGTCGGTAGTGTTGCGGCGGACTGGGAGGCAGGCGGGGCGAGCCGAGCCGAGCCAGTCTGGCAAGCAGAGTCGAGTCGAGCCAAGCCGAGCCAGTCTGGCAAGCCGAGTCGAGGGAGCCAGTCTTGTAAGTGCGACTGGGGCGAGCCGGTCGGCGTGAACACAATCATAACTGGGCAGGCCGGACTCGTCTGCTGAGAACAATTGCTAGTTTCCCTAACTCTAAACTCCATCGAGGCTGAGGCCCTCGAGAAGAAGGTTCAAAGGGGAATTCTGTGTCTGCTATCTTGCATGCTCGAACCCTAAAGTTCGAGACACAAGAACGGCTCGGCTGAGCAACCGAAGCAGCTGGCGGGCAGTATCGAGACACCTGGCGTCGCGGCACTCGACACCTGGGTGTCCCGGCAACCAGACACCTGGGTGTCTCGGCACTTTCTCGCCCTGTGCCTCTCGAAGGGAGAGCGCCGTGATTCATAGAATTCAAGCTACCCACGAAACTTCCGAAAATCGGGAGCGGCTGCTTTGTTTCCTAATAGATCGAAAGAGCCAGCACAGAACCAGTCTTAGACACAGACTTCCAAGACTGGCAACGAGGGCGTGGCCTCGAGGCCAGCGAAAGACTGCGCCCCCAAAACGCAAGATCCCACAGGAGAATGCGAATCGGTCCAAGGAGACAAACGTGTCTCCCGGAAGAGAGTCAGTCCCTTAGAAGTCCCGCAGGACTCCCAAAGTGAATCTCTTTCCCGCTTCTTCTGGTGTTCGAACCGAGAGGGTCGAGACACCAGGCTGGGAACCTGATTCGAAGCACTGGCAAACACTCGGGAGCGCTTGCTGTGCTGGCAGGAAGAGGAGCCAGGACACCTGGGTGCCTCGGCCATTTTCTCTCGCACTGATCCCAAACTGAGCCCAGGAAAATCTCTCCAGACCACATCGGGATACTCGATATTCCATAGAATCTCGAGCACTCGGGGCAGCTCACAAACGAAGCGCCCGATGGCAGCCCCCATCTTAGAGGCAGAACCTCTAAGACTCGGGAACGGATCGCAAACTGAGGTCTGTGCGCCTGCGCTTCAAACACAAAACCCAGGGCTATGCCAATCGGTTTCCTAACCCGAAGGTCAGGAAGAGCCAACGAGAGACCCACTGCCTCCTCGGAAGGACGCAGTCCCTAGACGTCCAAGGGCATCAAGGGGAAGAAGTCATGCAGGAACACAATGGACGCAGCCAGGACACCACCACCAGGAGAAGCATGATCAGGACAGCCAATGCAGGAGCTACGGCAGCAATTCGGAAGGCAGGAGCTACTGCAACGGCCAGGAACATCACCTCAACAGGACCACTTCCTACATCTTCACTCCGACATCTACAGGATGGCGGACATTGTAACCTCTAGGGCAGCTGGCAGGAACGCACGGAAGCGGCCCCGGGCACGACTACCAGAAGCAGCAGGAATGATCAGGACAGCCGATGCAGGAGCTATGGCAAAGGTTCGGAGAGCAGGAGCTATGCAACGGCCAGGAACGTCACTTCCACAAGGCGACTTCCTTCCCTTTCACGCCAACATCCTCTACAGGATGGCAGACATCGTAACCTCCAGGGCAGCTGGCAGGAACACAACGGAAGCGGCCCCGGCACGATCACTAGGAGAAGAAGCAGGCACGATCAGGACATCCGATGCAGGAGCTACGTTAGCGGTTCGGAAGGCAGGAGCTACTGCAACGGACAGAATGTCATTTGAAAGTCACCAGCAGCAACAGGAGCGATCAGTTAGTTAGTTAGTTATAAATGATTTGTTTAACCAGACCTCTGAACTCTTTTAGGAGGAGCGATCAGGGCAGCTGCGGCAGGAGACCAGGAGAGCAGCCCAGAGACTGTCGTCGAGTTGACAAGAGCATAACACAGGGAACAGCAGGAGCAGATGGACCACAGATACGCAGGAAGCATTGCAACAGTATACATGAAAACCAGCAATGACAGCGATCGATCTACATTGGCGGGAACAAAGTCAGAGCGATCCCGACATGGAAATATGTCATCTAATCAGGTATTGTGGTCGATCCGAAGCAACACTGAATGAATGTCGGGACTGCTTCATGCAAGATATTCTTGATATATCCAGCCAACTACTGCTGTGTCTGTGATGCTCACTGTCAACCTGAAAGAAAAACAAAGATGATTAGTAGAGGCAGGCTCCTCCTGCTACAAGGGGAACAGCCCTACGCAGCAGGAGGAGGTACTCTAGACGAGGTCGCTCGATTGCCCCCTCCCCGTCTTCACCCGACGAGCGAGCGAAGAGGGCGAAGGAGAGAGATCTACTAAGGGGAGAAGGAAGAACCTACGGGAAGAGAAAAAAGGACAGAGGGGAGGCCACCAAGGGCGCCGTGGAAGCAGAACTTATCGACAACGCCTGTAACCTCCCACTCGGCCCGCAAATCTCTAAGCGCAGGCAGCGAGTAACACTCAGCATAAGTAGGAAGAAATTAGTGATGCCCCTTACACACGGAGGGCGGAAGCTCAAGAAGGGAACTAACTCTTACGTCCTGATGGATGTAGGGGAGTGAAGATATTGCGTCCCAAACTATATCTCCGAAAGTACAGGGGCGCCTTCAGTATTTACGTAAAGGGCCGCTGGAGAGAAGCATTACCACTTGGTTACGCTACTCCAGTTATGCCCTTGGCTGTCAAACCCAAGACACAGCAGGGAACGACGGCTTACACAAGGTTATCACAAATCGTGGGTTTGTATTAACAAATATCAAACACACGTATATATAAACAAAAATACAGAAAGATCCCACCAGGATAATAAGAGCTTAACGACAGTCAGGCAGAGAGAACGAAAACACGTCAGCAACGCATGACGGCCGAAAGCAAACTGGAATGTTTATATCCGGGCAGGTAGGTATCCCCGCCTACCTGGAGGTAGTTACTGCCTAACCACCTTGCTCAAGAGTTCAACAGCCGTTTCCAGCCTACGCCTGAAAGTAATTCCTAATGTAAAGGACCGAGGGTTTGTATACTGCGTCCGAACAAAGTGGAGTTTCCTTCACTGGGGGGTCCAGGGGGAGGAGCACCCCAGCTAAGTAACACAGCCTGCTAGGTTAGGTTAGTATAGTTCCTTTTATAATAGGTTTCTTTAGCCAATTCCTTCTTGAACATATGGCTCCCTGATGACTTGCGCATGCTTGGAACCATTCCATAACAACAACATGACAGTCCAGTCTTTCTCCTGTTTTCCCCCACCCAAAACCCTGCGTTCCCAAAGGGTCCCTCACTATGTTGGGTAGATACGAGGTTAATAATAACGGACTAACTGACTGACAATAAACACCACCACCTCCTTCACCAGCTACACTACAAGTACAGTACAGGAAAACTCAGTTTCTAAGGCAACAGGCTAAGCCTGGTCTGTGCAGAGCTGTTGCTTAGCCTAGATTTACTGAACTACCCTAAGGCTATTTCTTGCAAACAGTCTAGGCCTAGGCCGAGGGAATTTTTTCATGCCAGGCCTAAGAAAATAGGAAAGCTAACCCGGGTAGGCTAATTGACCGTAACAAGGTCTTAATGGCGGTAAGGCAAAGTATGGGGAAGCTCTAAGCCAGGCAGATTCCGCCTTGCCTGGGGTACCGCAGGTTTCCACTTTAAATCCTAGGCTATAGGCAAGGCTGCAAATTTCACTACCCTAAGTCCGTCAACGAAAGCGATAACATACCGTAGCCTTGGGTGAAAAGAAAAAAGCGCAAATGAGGTCCAGTGTGAACTAAGCCGAAATCGAATAGGGCGACCAGCAGTAGTGAACAACCATCCGCATTGGGTTCTCCTCTTCCTCCTCCTCACATCTACCAAACCTTAGGACATTTTGCAGCATCCACTCTTACGAAAAACCATACGCCTAACAATTCACATGTTGCTTAAGATGCAGCAGACTTACCCTGTTGGTAAAGTAACCTCGAAAAATCGCACTCTTCAGTATTTTGACCAAAGAACAAAAGTTATATTATCATTCACTTACGCGGGAAAAGGAGTCTGTCAAACCAAAACAAATACTCTTCGACCTCGCTATAACGACTGCTATACATCCAACTTTTACGTCTCTTAGATATCACATAAAATGAACACGAGTCATCGCAGCAATGGTACAGGAAATATCGATGTGGTGCAACCAATATATGAAAATAATTTTTGAAAAGTACGCCAGTAAGCAGTAGTTTAAACACAGTCTCGTCAAACACGAGAACTCTCGAGAGTTAGCGAGATGACCCGCGAGACTGAAACAGTTTTCATGAAGCACAGCAAGTTTTATATACCTACATACATATAGACAGTATGTATACAATATATATATATATATATATATATATATATATATATATATATATATATATATTATTTGCCACAAGCAGAGAGCCCCTAGGGTTGAACAATGTGCAGAAAAGAGGGGCATCTTATTTAAGTACTGAACAAAGGCTAATTAATGAATTACATTCACAGGCGAACTAAGCAGTATATTAAACAAGATCTAGTGTATAACAAAAGCTTCACAACTATAGTAACTTTCCGAGCTTTACAATTCATTCAACAGACGATATTAAAAATAAAGTCAACAGAAACATAAAATTGTACACTAAAGTAGTACCAAAGTGAACAAATTAAATGGACAATCAAGAGGATGAACCCTTGTGCAATGGAAATTAGAGTAAACTGAGAGATATACACACCCACACATATACTGTACGTGTGTGTGCGCGCGCGCGTGTGTGTAGGCTATGTATATATGTATGTATCAATAAATCTACGTCAGAAGGTGAGTGAAAACCGGGACTTTGAACAAGTACTTTCGTAGTTTATTCTACATTTTCAAGTTCACACCGAATACAAAAGTTGACAGATTCATATACAAAAACAGAAAGGGGGACCGGGGTTACAGTTTGTTAACCTGGGCAGCATGTTCTTTAACCAAATAAGGCAGGGGCAAAGGATCAAGGGATAATCCAGGGTAGAGATTAACATTCATGACAGAAGTAGCTTCATTGAACACAGTCTCTAGCAGGTTTCTTTTCCGATGGTTGTTGACCTTGTAGATTACCGCTGACTTATCCCAGTTCATCGCATGGCCTGTCTCAAGCCACAATGCCATTGTTTGATAAGCCTCTTGAAATGGTATATTTGTGTTGGGAGTTTCTTACTTTTAGTCCTTTTGATGTTTGACCAATATAAATCTTATTACATTCTTTGCAAGGAATACTGTATACAATACTGTTTGAATTGGGTGGGCTATTCTTAGTTAGTTTATTTCTCAAAATATTATTATATATATAAAGACTAAGTTAATATTGTTGGGAATTTCCTCGACAGGCGTCACTGTATTTTCATTATGCCAATAGACTGCATGATCACCCCACGATCTACGAAAGTGACTTAGCCCCCATGCAAGGATAAATGAGTCACATACCAGGTTTTCTTAATTCATTTACAAAATAAAACCATCTCAATCATCACCCTCACATAACAAACACACAAATCCTCCTAAAAAAAAACACACTAACGAACCTACAATCTACGTGCCTTCAACACTTAACACGTGGGCTACACGACTGCCTCCAACTTTAAAAAAATCACCGAAATTTAATCAAAATTAACATAACGCCACCGCAGTACACAAACACCTTAACAGTTACTCTTACCCAATCATTCTCACTACAACTACGCAGGAACACACAGTTACCAACTTTACACCAACCTTTGAGAGCCCAAACACACACATCTACTAAGCACGAGATCCCTGGAGCAAAAAGGAAGAGACAATGGCGCGACAGTCGCACTTCCCTGTCCAGGCAGTTGCTAATTGGGCTAACCTACTTTCAACTGCCCGGGCTTAAGGACCCCAAACTCTTAACAAATCACTCAAACAAGCAACAAGACGAAACATGACATCGCATACTGCGGTGGTACGTGCATTTCAGCAAAATATGCAAAAACAGTCGTGTTTACGACGTGCCTTGTCTGGTAGGCTCCCCCCATTCTTTGAAACCTCGTAGAATCAGCGGGAGTTTGAAGAGAAAAAATCCTGTGCACTGAATTTTTTCGTGACAAATATCAATAGTTTTTAAAATGGGCACTGCAGGAATTAATTTTTGGAAGAGGAGTTTAAAATTATTGATAAAATAAGAGATTAATTATTTCACCTTCAATATTTTTTAGAACTTTGTAAAAATAAAGCAAAATAGACAAATTACAATCCAACCAGTGTTAACGATGAACTTAAGAATATTCTCTGTTTACCATTTCATCCTAATTTCATTCCTGCAGTGCCCATTTTAAAAACTATTGATATTAACTTAGAATTTAAATATATTAACATTTTGAGAAATAAACTAATTAAGAATAGCCCACCCCAATTCAGACAATATTGTATACTGTACAGTATTCCTTGCAAAGAATGTGATAAGATTTATATTGGTCAAACATCAAAAGGACTAAAAGTAAGAAACTCCCAAGTCCCAGCACAAATATACCATTTCAAGGGGCTCTTCAAATAATGGCATTGTGGATCATTGGCTTAAGTTGTAAGGACTGGGGTATGAGTGACATACTGGCTGGGTGTTAACTGGTTTATTGGTAGTTCCTTACTGAGATAAATGTACAGAATATTCGATGTTATTGACGCGTAAGGTAGCGTCTACACACAGACAGGTAAAAACAGAGATACAGACTCAGACATCTGTGTTTGTCGGCAGACAAACAGATGGCGATATCAAGAGACATAATTAACATTCAGTGATGAAACATATATCAATGGAAAGGCTAGGAAATTCTACATATGGCCAATTGCATGAGATTCAAGACATATTAATGGCTACAATGCGGTAGCATAATATATGTGAAATGGAGAGACTTTTGGCGTCTTCACAAACAGAAACACACGTACAGTTTGATACAAAAGATTCGTTGGAACATTATGAGTACATGATTAGAATGCTTGCATGGCAATGCAAGTAGCGGTGATTGTACATACATTAAGACAACAATGGTTAGGAGAAACAGACGGAAATATTGTATGGTTGAAATCGCGTTCCTGTAGAGAAAGAAAACGAGATGCTCTTGTTGTCTTGTCCACTCCGATGGATGACGCACACACACACGTGTTTGGAAGAGACGGCATCAGGCTCTTACAATACTCTCCCCCAAGACGTGGGTAACGTCTGATTGTTTGGAAGAGACGGCGACGGGCTCTTACAATGTTCCCCCCCTCAAGCGAGGCATCGATGCGGAAACTGTCTTGCCGACAATTGTAGTTGGCTCGAAGGGCTTGGGCTAGGGGCGGGTAGCAGGCTGAAGGGCGGCACCGGCCAGCAGGAGCTCGAGGAGGACGGGAGCGGGTTGAAGGGTGATGTCGGATGATCCTTCGGTGGCCGGCTCGAGGGCTGAAGGATGACGGCGGCTGATCCTTGGTAGCCAGCTCGAGAGGGGCGGCAGCAGGCTGAAGGATGACGTGGCTGGTCCTTCGTTGGTCAGCTCGTCCAGTATGAGTGCGGGGGCGGCTTCAAGTTTCCTGGAGGCGGCGTCCAGGGCTCTGGTGGTGGGGTGGGTCATCTCGGAGGGTTGGACTTCTACTGAGAACTCAGGAACGGCGGGAAGCAGCGAGGCGGTGAAGGGTCTGTCAGCGTGTGGGTTGTCATCTTGGGTCGGCCGGGTCCTTCGGGTCACTCCGGGGTCACCAGTGTAAGGACTGGGGTATGAGTGACATACTGGCTGGGCGTTAACTGGTTTATTTGTAGTTCCTTACTGAGATAAATGTTGTTGTTGTTGTTTTAGATTTAGCTGGCCTTGTGCCAGCACGGGCTCTTGCTTCTGGAGCAGCCCGTAACTATATGTTGATGATGAGTCTGTGAGATGGGTAGGTTAATGAAAACTTTATTATGATACATGAAAGTGATTTTGGTGGGGGAGATAAATGTACAGAATATTCGATGTTATTGACGCGTGCGAGCGGTAAGGTAGCGTCTACACACAGACAGGTAAAAACAGAGATACAGACTCAGACATCTGTGTTTGTCGGCAGACAAACTGATGGCGATATCAAGAGACATAATTAACATTCAGTGATGAAACATATATCAATGGAAAGGCTAGGAAATTCTACATATGGCCAATTGCATGAGATTCGAGACATATTAATGGATACAATGCAGTAGCATAATATATGTGGAATGGAGAGACTTTTGGCGTCTTCACAAACAGAAACACACATACAGTTTGATACAGAAGATTTGTTGGAACATTATGAGTACATGATTAGAATGCTTGCATGGCAATGCAAGTAGCGGTGATTGTACATACATTAAGACAACAATGGTTAGGGAGAAACAGACGGAAATATTGTATGGTTGAAATCGCGTTCCTGTAGAGAAAGAAAACGAGATGCTCTTGTTGTCTTGTCCACTCCGATGGACGACGCACACACGCACACACACGTGTTTGGAAGAGACGGCATCTGGCTCTTACAAAGTCAGGCCATGTGATGAACTGGGATAAGTCAACGGTAATCTACAAGGTCAACAACTGGAAAAGAAATCTGCTAGAGAATCATTGAAGCTACTTCCACCAGGAATGTTAATCTCCACCCTGGATTATCCCTTGATCTTTTGTCCCTGTCTTTTTTGTATAAAGAACAAGCTGCCCAGATTAACAAACTGTAACCCCGGTCCCTCCTCTGTTTTTGCATATAAATCTGTGTCAACTTCTTTTGTACTCAGTATGAACATGAAAACGTAGAATAAACTACGAAAGTACTTGTTCAAAGTCCTGGTTTTCACTTACCTTCTGACTTGGATTTAGTGATATTCTCAAGCACGCATTCCTTCATGCTACCTTGGGTATACTGAGTATATATATATATATATATATATATATATATATATATATATATATATATATATATATATATATATTTTTTATATGTTTCCTGGTGCAGGTGGATCTTATGACTCCACAATTATTACTTTACTCGAAAATGGCCTTGTAAGATACCCAGGACATATAAAACACAAACAAAAAAAAGAAGTACACGGAGCGGAGGGCTCTTCACTTAACTAGGGAAGTGCGTGAAACACGTGGATATAAAAATAGTTATATTTGATAGCACACAAGGTCAAAGGGAAAATTAACTGAAAACACGGTAAATTACTGCCGTGAGAAGTCCTCCCGAAGGGGAGCTTGGGGAATGCCAGGAACACGGACCAAGGATAATTCTGCTACAAGCGTCTTTCTGAAACGATATTTGGACCCACGTTACACATCTAATGCTGGAATTTGGGATTGAATTACTCGGGGGTGCACTGAAGGCGCCAAGGACTCCCGAGGCGTTACTTGTGACTCAGAGGAAAGAAGCTGTGAACACGTGGGCCTGGCTTGAACCAAGGAATATCAGGGAACACAAAGTTATAGGCCCAGAGATTAATAAATGCAAAGGGCTAAGTAATCGTGACTAGCAATTCGTTTTGGGTACATTACCACATTTGTAGGGCGTAGGGCTGGCGACGTCTTCTGCCGAGAACCACGTGTGGGAGCGTGGAAAATGGTAGCCTCCCTCTCCAAGGTATTTCTTCAAGTCGTAGATTGGGGCGGAAAAGGGCGCCCTTGGGATGATGAAAAGGCCACCGTTTAATGTCAGCTCGCGTTTGGGAGACTTGCAATCCCCTTGCAGTCTTCTAAGGCCACGTGGAATGGAACACGGGGCACACAGGGAAGCGGCGATGGGATCCACGTGGCGGCGAGCGGAAGAGGAGGGCAGGGGCAAAGGCCTGCAGAGGCGTGACTGCTTGGCTTAAACTAGCGACCGCGTGTGAGAGAGAGCTGTCCTGGCCCTGACCTTTTATTGCTTCTGGACAGGGGTAGGGGGCGATGTCCTGACCCAGGTCGCCGACACGGATATATCATAGAAAACGATCTTACTTCCCTGTACCAAAGAAAACAGTGCAAAGCCAGATTACTGTCCCCAAACTATTATATTCTCTGAGCCCCTATACCCCGACCTTCAAAGGTTCAAACCAACCCAAAGCAGGAAAGGAGAACAGTTTCCTAGCGTATTTTGGCGCTACTCTTTACAGCTCCCCTGGCAAGATAATATTCACACCTATAAACGGGTGCGAATATTGACAACAGCAAAAATGAGCGAAGAAAACGTTCGACTTTATTCTATCTTTTGCTTTGCTACAACCTTTACTTTACTTTATTTGTAAACTCTGATGACACACTAATCAATAACAAACTGAAGGTTTACTTTAGGAGCAGAGTGCAATTTAGAATATACAATAAAAGGGTAAACTTGTTTGCAAATTAATTATTGCTCAAATACTTCCTAAGTACTGTTTCTACCCATTCTTTATTCGATTTACTTTACTGGGGTAATAAGGCGCTCAAAAGAAAATAAACAAAGAACACTTCAAAATTTCAAAATAACAACAACAAAATAAAACATACAAGGAAACAAAGGTAAACCCACTGATTCCTTAATGCTATCCTGGAATTACAGGCATGCTATTAGTTGTGCCTTGAAGAGGCGGCATTCGTGACAATACATTGTAGGTATTAAATAATATCCCCCTTTACCAAAATTGTAATAATAGAATTCAATTCTTCTTTTCAATCGACCTCCAATTGTTCACAAGCTCGACGAGCATAACTAATATTTCCCACGAACGCTAATCTGAAGGGACAAGAACTTGACAGCTGTGAGGCAAAGAGATTATTCGCGGGTTTTAACTCGCCAACTTAAACGACGCTAAATTTTTACGTCTGCAGCTTACAACTCGGGTGTAAGCTATAAATAGACTACTCGACTTATGAATGGGAGGATAAACAAATGAAGGGGAAAATGGACAAGGATAACATTCTCCACAGGGATAATTAAAAAAAAAAAAATGTAAATAAAAGAAGCTACACAAAATAAGAAACGAAGGACATTACTTCATACTAAATGGCGGGCCGCACCGCGGTGATTAGAAGGCAACATTAAAATTCGTAAGGGCAGGAGTCTTGTGACTCAAGATTCGTAAAAAAAAAAAAAAAAAGATTAAATGCAAAAGTAAATAATATACGTAGAAAATGAAGGATAACAGAGTGAGGTATTTATGATTTACTTCTTTATCTAACTTCCGTCGCCAACAGACGACGGTCAGAGCTAACTCTCAGCCCAAGGGCGGGGAAAAGAAACCCAAAGGGCGCGACCCCTTCAGGAAGAGTTGACACGCCTGCCTTGTGCCAAAGGACGGGCGTAAGGGTGTGCCACTTCCCACTCTGTCTCTCTTACTGCTTCAAAATAAAATGATTTATACATTCCAAAAGGGGATGATATCCCATATATTAACTGCCGCTTGCGGTGGTAAGTAAGGGAAAGTGTGAAGGAAAGATCGATAGAGAAGGATGAGGGATAGAGATTCCAAAGGAAAGGAAGAAGATAGCGGAAGGCCTTGACATCCTCTCCTGGATGAAAGGTGCCAAGACGTTCAAGAGATGAATATGGGGGCCCTATGCCAAGTTTGCACAGGGGCCAGAAGAGCTCGGGGCTCCTTGTGGACTACCTGCGATCACCCACACCCGTGGTAACTCCGCCGCGAATGAACCTCTCCTCCTTGGACCGTTGTCCTTGGCCGGGAATCGGAGGGCCCGAGGCCAAAGGGCGGCAGGGGTGCCATCTGGGTCAGCTGCTGCGACAACTGACCCAGGAATTTTGTTCGCCATCTCGGACATTAACCGGCGCAGATCGCAGAGTTCATCGGCCCAGGAAGGCGGGCAGAATCATGACTCGCGGAGGAATCTGCGGCGGGCGGCGAGAGAGAGGGGACGGCCGGAGGGGGCGGGGTCGACTTGCTTGCAGGGTGACCAGCTCAGGCACTGACATTGGCACTGGCGCTGGTGGCGATGTGGTGGTGGTCTCGTCTGTCTGGACGGACGGAGACTGGCACTGCTCAGTGCTCGAAGGGGCACTGGCAGAGGAGTTGAAGGCCGAGATTCTCCTGAAGGGAGATCTGGCTGAGGCCTCGGCACTGGCACTGATGCCGTGCGGGCACTGGACTCGGATTTGGATGATTTATTGGGGAATGGGGACCCCGTAATGGTTGTGGCTGCAAAGGGGACGTAAAGTCTTGGCCCAGGAGGACGTCATAGTCTCCTGGAATGTGTTTCGCCACGGCGAGACGAAGGGTCCTGGCTCTGTGGGGTCAGGTGACCCTCAGTTGGACCAGGGAGGATCATTTAAAATCGTTTATGCCCTCAATGGTGACGAGCTTGCGTCGGTCTATTATAGCTCCATAGGGAACTTTGTCCCCTCCTTATGAGGGAAATTTGCGCGCCAGAGTCGTCAAATGCCTTGACCTGGCGTGCTGAGTATTTACCTCGAGGAGGTGCCACATAGATGGGACCCTCGGCAGGAGGGCCTAAGGACTCGGGATTCGTTGCTGCCAGGGCGACGGCAGGAGTTCCTGCCTTATTATTTCTAGGCATTTTGCCCATGAGGAAGAGTGGCCATAAACCTTGCACGCCCGTGCAAAGGTTTGGCTGAAATCTCTTCGCACTGCCCCGGCAGAGGGTGCAGGCGACTTATTAGGGGGCTGTCCGGGAAAGAGAGACGCGGGTGGTTTACTGCGGCATTGCTCCTTGGCATGCCCGATCTTTTTACAGAACCCGCACACAATGGGCTTCTGTGATTGCCCATTCTTCGGCGGAGGGGCACCCGATAGGCAGGCGGGTGGCGTAATTTTGCGCTGCAGCGAGCTCTCCTGGGGGTGATGGGTGTCCCATAGATCCGCTATTCGGCAGCAATCAGCTAAGGTGGGGGCTCCTTCTCGGCGATGTGCGTGGCGAGGGCCGGCGGGGTGTAGAGTAGGAAGTTCTCTATCTGTATTTGTTCGATGGCATCGTTGAGGGTCGTAACCCCCACGGCCTCGAACCATTTGGCACGGGCACGCTCGGACTTGTAGGCCCAGTCTGCCCAGGTTTGATTGGCCTCCTTCACTAGCCCGCGCCAGCGCCTCCTCCAGCGTTCAGGGGTTATCTCGTACGCCTTGGCAATAGTCTGGCGTACGACCTCCCAATTTTCCTGCTCCTCCGGCGGGAGGGCCCTGTAGGCAATCAGGGCCTTCCCTCCAAGGAACTTGCCCAACACAAGGGAGAGTTCGGCTGCACTCAGGGGGCAGGCCTTTAAAACTGTCTTGGCGCTGTCGAGCCACACCTCGGGCTCGGCCTCCGTCCACTTCGGCATGCAGGCGAGAGCCTGGCTGAAGGCACTCATCCCCTGGGGGGCAGGTGGAGGCGAAGGGCCACTCTGTTGCAGCATTGCGAGTTCATGGGCACGCTGCTTGTCCCTTTCTTCCCTCTCGGCTTCTTCTCGTTTCTCCTGGGCCAGTCTTTCTGCTGCGTCTCGTTTCTCCTGGGCTAGTCTCTCTGCCTCCCGTTCCTGTCTCTCTGCGTCTTCCCGTCTCTCCTGAGCCAGCCTCTCTGCCTCTCGTTCCTGCCGTGCGGCTTCTTCTCGTCTCTCCTGAGCCTGTCTTTCTGCTTCTACTTGTCTCTCCTGAGCCTGTCTTTCTGCCTCTCGTTCCTGCCTTGCGGCTTCTTCTCGTCTCTCCTGAGCCTGTCGTTCTGCCTGTATGGCGTCCATCCTCTCCTGTACCCAGTCTCTTAGTTCTCTCCCGGAAAGGCCGAGTTCCTTCCCTGAGGACATGAAGAACTTGAAATCCTCGCTCTGCTGAGACCGTGTCGACATTTTGGCAGGCGGGAGAGGACGCTAGTAACACACAGAATTAATTTCCCAGAGCTGTGGGAATCTTGGACACTTTTTCAAAGGACGTATGATTGGTCTCGGATTTTTACCGGAGCGGGCTGATTGGGGACGATGAATTTAGCAATGATTGGTCTCCGATTTACCGACGAAGCGGGCTGATTGGGGACGATGAATTAGCGATGATTGGTCTCGATTTACCGACAAACGGGCTGATTGGGGACGATGGCAATGATTGGTCTCCTATTTACCGACGAAGCGGGCTGATTGGGGACGATGAATTAGCGATGATTGGTCTCCTGATTTACCGACGAAGCGGGCTGATTGGGGACGATGAATTAGCAATGATTGGTCTCCTATTTACCGACGAAGCGGGCTGATTGGGACGATGAATTAGCGATGATTGGTCTCCTATTTACCGACGAAGCGGGCTGATTGGGGACGATGAATTAGCGATGATTGGTCTCCCGATTTACCGACGAAGCGGGCTGATTGGGGACGATGAATTAGCAATGATTGGTCTCCCTATTTACCGACGAAGCGGGCTGATTGGGGACGATGAATTTAGCAATGATTGGTCTCCCGATTTACCGACGAAGCGGGCTGATTGGGGACGATGAATTAGCAATGATTGGTCTCCCTATTTACCGACGAAGCGGGCTGATTGGGGACGATGAATTTAGCAATGATTGGTCTCCCGATTTACCGACAAAACGGGCTGATTGGGGATGATAAATTAGCAATGATTGGTCTCCCTATTTACCGACGAAGCGGGCTGATTGGGGACGATAAATTAGCAATGATTGGTCTCCCGATTTGCCGACGAAGCGGGCTGATTGGGGACAATGGATTAGCAATGATTGGTCTCCTGATTTACCGACGAAGCGGGCTGATTGGGGACAATGGATTTGCAAGATTGGTCTCCCGATTTACCGACGGAGCGGGCTGATTGGGGCGATGGATTAGCAATGATTGGTCTCCCGATTTACCGACGAAGCGGGCGGATTGGGGACGAGGATTAGCAATGATTGGTCTCCCGATTTACCGACGAAGCGGGCTGATTAGGGACGATGAGTAGCAATGATTGGTCTCCGATTTACCGACGGAGCGGGCTGATTGGGGACAATGAATTTAGCAATGATTGGTCTCCGATTTACCGACGAAGCGGGCTGATTGGGGACGATGAGTAGCAATGATTGGTCTCCCTGAATTACCGACGGAGCGGGCTGATTGGGGACGATGAATTTAGCAATGATTGGTCTCCTGATTTACCGACGAAGCGGACTGATTGGGGACGAGGATTAGCAATGATTGGTCTCCGATTTACCGACGGAGCAGGCTGATTGGGGACGATGAATTAGCAAGGATTGGTCTCCCAAGGTAACGATAAACGGGCTGACTTGGGGACAAGACAGGAATGTATAGGTCTCCTGATTACCGACAAAATGGGCTTACTTGGGGACTAGATTGGGATATATATTTAGGTCTCCGAATTACCGACGAAACGGGCTCACTTGGGGACTGAATGGAAAATGAATTGGTCTCACCAACGGACCAACGACACGGATTTATTGGGGACAAGAATAGAATATATAGGCGCCCGGGAATTTCCGCACAAACGACGTCTGATCAGCGAGGGCGCTAGTTTTAATGACTTATGGGAGAAGTGTTATTCTCAAGGGCAATTAGGTGGGGGGACCATCCCACAATCACAACAGATAGGCAACACACGCAGCCGTAGTAACAGCACAAAACAAAACCACAGAAAAAAACAGAACAATACAGAACATATAATGTCAGACCCCCAATAATGCAAAACAATTTGGTAGAGCGAAGCAAATCAAACAAACAAATGTTTTCCTAACTGGGCCACGGAATGGACGGTCAAGGCCGTCTGCGCCAAATGAATGAACGACGTAAACACCCGGGACTTCCCGAACTGAGACAACGGTTGTTGACCCTTTTCGTCCTGGGCGTATAATATACGCTTTCGCTCCTATTTCTAAGACGAGAGAGAGAGAGAGGGAAATATGCGTCAGCAATGCTAATCTGACTTTCGAACACATGGTTGCCGTCGAGGTCTCGCGCCTATATCTAATGATTCGGTTTCGAAATCACTCGTTTCTACAGGAGGAATATGCGCACTATTCCTTTAATGATTTATCACCTGTATAACCTAATTGAATGGCATGCAAGCCGCGTGCAAAGGCTTCCAAAGCTAAGTTTCGGCGAGTCTCTCTCGTTTTCCTCGGACATGCGCCCTACTATAAAAAAATTCCTAGGACTAGTCACGTTTTCTAAAGCGTCCCACGCTAAATAAACACAGTTTACTTACGCAGAATTTCCTTGGCCTGTTGCGCTGGCTTTCAAAGGTTCGTAATCTGTCTCGTATCCAGCTTAGCTGAGCTAATTGCTGATTTCACAAATTGCAACACAAACAACAAAGGGGAAGAGGGGGGATGCAATCATTACGAGAATCCTGGCAAGGTCGCCATTTTTATATGTTTCCTGGTGCAGGTGGATCTTATGACTCCACAATTATTACTTTACTCGAAAATGGCCTTGTAAGATACCCAGGACATATAAAACACAAACAAAAAAAAAGAAGTACACGGAGCGGAGGGCTCTTCACTAGGGGAAGTGCGTGAAACACGTGGATATAAAAATAGTTATATTTGATAGCACACAAGGTCAAAGGAAAATTAACTGAAAACACGGTAAATTACTGCCTGTAGAAGTCCTCCCGAAGGGGGAGCTTGGGAATGCCAGGAACACGGACCAAGGATAATTCTGCTACAGGCGTCTTTCTGAAACGATATTTGGACCCACGTTACACATCTAATGCTGGAATTTGGGGATTGAATTACTCGGGGGTGCACTGAAGGCGCCAAGGACTCCCCGAGGCGTTACTTGTGACTCAGAGGAAAGAAGCTGTGAACACGTGGGCCTGGCTTGAACCAAGGAATATCAGGGAACACAAAGTTATAGGCCCAGAGATTAATAAATGCAAAAGGGCTAAGTAATCGTGACTAGCAACTCGTTTTGGGTACATTACCACATTTGTAGGGGCGTAGGGCTGACGACGTCTTCTGCCGAGAACCACGTGTGGGAGCGTGGACAAATGGTAGCCTCCCTCTCCAAGGTATTTCTTCAAGTCGTAGATTGGGGCGGAAAAGGGCGCCCTTGGGATGATGAAAAGGCCACCGTTTAATGTCAGCTCGCGTTTGGGAGACTTGCAATCCCCCTTGCAGTCTTCTAAGGCCACGTGGAATGGAACACGGGGCACACAGGGCGGCGATGGGATCCACGTGGCGGCGAGCGGAAGAGGAGGGCAGGGGCAAAGGCCTGCAGAGGCGTGACTGCTTGGCTTGAACTAGCGACCGCGTGTGAGAAAGAGCTGTCCTGGCCCTGACCTTTATTGCTTCTGGACAGGGGTAGGGGACGATGTCCTGACCCAGGTCGCCGACGCGGATATATCATAGAAAACGATCTTACTTCCCTGTACCAAAGAAAACAGTGCAAAGCCAGATTACTGTCCCCAAACTATTATATTCTCTGAGCCCCTATACCCCGACCTTCAAAGGTTCAAACCAACCCAAAGCAGGAAAGGAGAACAGTTTCCTAGCGTATTTTGGCGCTACTCTTTACAATATATATATATATATAAATATATATATATATATATATATATATATATATATATATATATATATATATATATATATATATATATATATATATATATATATATAATATAGAACATTAGCAAAACTCAAAACCAGAGTTTGATTTACGAACAACCTGGGATTAGAAAGTAATGCCACATAACTGGGAAGAACGTCTTGTGGTAAATATGTTTAAACTGCAAAAAGATACTGTGAATGCCACGTGCATTTCATGCTTTATTCATAATTACTGGGATGCCTTGGTAAGACTGCTACATCACAGTGACTCAGGATTAGCTTGTTAAGTAATTGTTAGAACGAAGAAGCCATAGTTTAACGAAATGACAACTGCTTACTTGAGGAAAGCTGCCCTCCTTATGGTTAATTACTTTCTAGCCATGAGGTAGTTCACAAGACATATTGTCAAACCTCAGCTACGATGGAGTTTTACTGAGATTTCTAGCTGACCAACATGGCTCTGCCCGGGATAACTCTAAATGACAACCGTTAAACTTTCTCTCTCTCTCTCTATTTATGTCTGTCTCCAACTCTCCCTCACTTTTTCCCTCTTTCTCCTCTCTAACACCCACTCTACTCTCTCTCTCTCTCACTTTTTCCCTTTTCTCCTCCTTAACACCCCCTCCACTTTTTCTCTCACTTCCTCTCCCTCTTTCTCTCTCTAACCCTCCCTGTCTCTTTCTTCTCCCAAACACCCCCTCTACTCTCTCTCCCTGTCCCTTTTCCTCTATCTTCTCCCTAACACCCCCTCTACTCTCTCTCACTTCCTCTCCTTCTCTCTTTCTCTCTCTCTCTCTCCAACCCTCCCTGCTCTTTCTTCTCCCTAACACCCCCTCTACTCTCTCTCTCTCACTTCCTTTCCCTCTCACTCTCTCTCTCTCTCTGTCACCCCCTTCCCAACCCCGACCCCCTTTGGTGCCATTGATGTCTTACCCCCACAGTATTCTTTTCCAGATAGTCATATGTACACTGAAATTAGGTATGATAAATTTGTAAAGTTACTATGTCTATGGGCAGAACCAGCATCATTTCATGGGCAGAACCGGCCCCGTTCCAGGAAAACCCTTCCTTCCCCACCCCTCCTTTGGTGCTAGTGATGTCTTACCCCCACAGTGCTGATTTCTAAATAGTAAGTCATATGTATACCAAGTTTGGTTGAAATTGCTCAATGAGTTTCAGAGTTAGTGTGGCACATACATACATCCATCTTTATATATATAGATTATCGATTAGGCGAGTGGACTTGATAAGAGTTGATGTTCATTGACTTGGACTGTATAGCTGCAACTTCTTAGGTGTTGCAACCATTCAGCTTGGGCAGTTGTAATGTTATGCAGCCTGGTTATTGCTCCCTTGCTGTTAAATATTGTTAAGGTGGACCTACACAAATTATGGTTAGTATCACTGGCTTCATCTATTTAATCACTTGTTTAGCAACTTGTGTATGATGTAATTAGAAAAACCTGGTATCAAACTTGTTAATGCTTTGTATGCTTTCAATTTTGACAAATTTCTGAACTGACCGCAGTAAGTAAAAGGTATTATATGTAATGCTGTTGCAGATTAAGTCTATTTAGGTGATTGGCAGTTGATAAATATAAGTTATTTCAGTGAATGTAACCCTTTACAGAGATCTTCTTCTCAGAACTCATTCTGAAAATAAAGTTAAGAAGCCTCACGAGACATTCTCACCCACTGTCACATGCATGCGGTAGCAGTAACAGATACTTTGGAGTGTGGTAATTATAGAGGAATCAAACTAGCAGGACATTATTTGAAGGTTATAGAAAGCATGCTTGATAAGAGATGACGAGCAGTTGTGAAGACTGGTGAAATGTAGTGCAGTTTCATTAAAGGTAGAGAGAGGGGTGATGCTTTCATTATGATAAAAGAAACAGGGAATGAGGCTGGAAGGTAATCGGAAGTTCTCACTGAACATTTTTAGACCTAAAGAAGGCGTTTGATAGGACACCAAGGGAGGCAGAGTTTTGATTTTTAAGAAAGAGTTAAGTGCCAGAAAAGAGGGTAAGGATGGTTGAAATGATGTATAAAAGAATGAGGACAGCAGAAATAAGTCTGTGGTGAAACAGAAATGTTGAAAGTTAGAGTTGGTTGGCATCTTACCCCATTTCTGTTTGGACTGGTCATGGATGGATTGAGTGGATGGATTATGAATAAAAATCTATGGGAACTGTTATTTGTTGATGTTCTGATGAATATGGTAGAGACTGAAGAAGAATTGCATAGAAGGGTAAGAGAGTAGTAGGAAGCTCTTGAATGTGGTTGTATGGAATTAAATGTGAGTAAAAATGAAGTTATGGTACCCAGCAAGCAGGGAGGGAATAGCAATTGTACAACATGGAAGAGGCATAGGCTTCAAACCAGGAGAGGATTTCAAATACTTGAGATCTAATTTACGTCAGTAAGGGAGAGGGTGAAGCTGAGCTTGAAAGCATTATAAAAGCAGGTGTAGAAACCGGTGAACGCAGCTGCTGCAGACCACAGCAGCAGTGCCCAGTTGTCAAATCTCCTGTTCTCTGGAGGACCAATATTTAACCTATATATAAGGATCCCGCAGACCAACAAGCGCAATCGTCAGCAGGAGGGAGCCTGTCTCGACTAGTGGGTAGCTAAAATCATCTCTTCAAGCCTCAGTTTCTTTATTCTCTACTTCTTATAATGGTTCAGTGACTTTCAGAGTCATTTGCTGCAAACAAACAGTTTACATCAGTTTATTGTACAAAAAATGCATAATAAATCCACATTAAACAAATTGTTTCATTTACACACAAATCACATACGGCATCCCCGCAGCAATCACAACAGGCGTTAGGACAGCACTCTGCCCAAACACCTTAAACAAAATAATTCCAATAAGAAATAAGCCTACAATACGAAGTAATGACCAAAATTTCTGACACAATGAAACTGCTACGATCACGGCAAATGCTACATGAATTACATTGCATGTAAACAAACACCACGTACCCAGCTCACTTCTGTAGCCTCACAAAGGGCAGAAACATTCATCCAAGCTTAGCCTAAACAGGCTGCCGCTAGCCTCACAAAGCTCAGAATGTTGCTAATTAACAGTGTCCTAAGACCCAAGGCACACACTGTAGATTCACTTCACTGCGTTGGTTGATAGTTCCAAATTCACACTTTCACAAGACACACTACCAAAGTCTTTCCCAAACACAGGTCTGTTTACAATCAGCGACACAAAATTCTTGCAGGAGGGTTGGTGGCGACAGGCATGGAACTGTTCTCAACGCTCGTGAGGGGGTCCAGTTCACGGATTCCTAGCGTCTTTCACTCAACAATCATGCAACCAACAACAATGCAAATTTCACACACACACACACACACACACACACACACACACGCACACACACACACACACGACAAATTCCACAATTCACACACAAGCGATCAAAATCATTTGTACAACAATACAATAAAACAATGTTAAAAAAAATCAAACGAACCTTTCAAATCTTTTATACATGGACAGTCTTTGTACATCAGACCACAACCCAAACACAGATACTAGATAATTTACGATGCAAATTCATTGTGATAAAATTTACATTAAATAATGGGTAAAATTTTATAAGTTGCCAATATAAAATAATACCATGCAACCCAGGGGTGTGTACTGGTTACAATTTTGCCGTATTAGTTATGTAGGGGGCGGGAGGCTGGTATTGTCTTACCTTATAAGTCGTAATTTGATGTAGAGCTCTTTTAAAAAATGTAGGTTACAATTGTTAGAATATTAAACTTTTATTTATGATGCATTGGGTACAGTCATTTGTTTTTACCCATAATTCTTATGATATGCGTGGCATGACGCCGCCTCAAGTAGTGTAACCGGCAAGTGCATGGCCGAAGGTACTCTGTACTGAAGTATCTCCCACATTCTCCATTAAAGTGACTCATTTATGTAGTGATCGCTTTTATTTAATCCACCATCATGTCCTCTGCGGTCACAGGTTATGGGCCCAGCTCAAGCAAGAGGAAGTTGTATTTTGATGGTGATGAGGAGAAATATGAAATGTGGGAGATAAAATTTCTAGCCCATCTGAGACTTCGAAAACTTACCCTAGACGAAAGTGAAGATCGAACTTCAGCGGAATTCATCGCTAGAAATGCTGATATTTTTGCCGAGATCGTTCAAATTCTAGATGATAAGAGCCTCCAATTAATAATGAGAGATGCAGTCAACGATGGAAGAAAAGCATTAGAGATTCTACGGGACCATTACCGAGGTACTAGGAAACTAAGAATCATCTCCTCTACACGGAGCTGACGTCACTGAAAATGAGAGGGGAAGAATGTGTGATGGACTATTTTCTTCGAGCGGAGGCAGCCGCTACTTCGTTAAAGTCAGCTGGTGAGACAATCAGCGACAGCCTTCTTATTGCTATGGTGTTGAAGGGTCTTCCAGAGGAATTTACTCCATTTAATACTGTTGTTATGCATTTCTGGAATTCAAGTCTCTGCTGCGGAGTTATGAAGAAAGCCTGAGGAGCCGAGAGGCACATAGGCCTAATGTGAAGAGTGAGAACGTCCTTAAGGTGAATTATAAGAAGAATCCTGATTTTCAGTATGGTGGGTCTGCCAGTGGCTCATCAGTAAGATGTTATTCATGTGGTAAGCCTGGACATAAGTCTTTCTGGAGTGTAAGTTGAAGAAAGACAGAGGTAAGTGGTGCAAAGAATGCAAAACCATAACACACAATTTTGATGAATGTAGAAAGGCTAATAGGCCTACTAGATTTTCTAGTGCAACTGTGAATGTTTGTAAGCCTAGATCCACTAATAATTATAGTGATGAAGAATTTTGTTTCAAAATGAGTTGCTCTGTTGATAACATATCTACAGATGTATGTAGTGTTCTTGTTGATTGTGGTACTACTACCCACATCATTACTGATAAATCCAAGTTTAAGTGTTTTGATGAAGACTTTGATGAATCAAAACATATGGTTGAACTTGCAGATGGTGCAAGATGCAAGAATATTGTTAAAGGTAAAGGTAAAGCTAAAATTGTACTTTATGATACAAATGGTATAAAACAAAATGTTGTTCTTGATAATGCCTTGTATATTCCTACTTTTAAGCAGAATATATTTTCTGTACAATCAGCTGTTAGTAAAGGAGCTACAGTAAGCTTTAATCCCAATAATTCTGAGTTGATAAGCCCAAATGGTGTGTCTTTTGAAATAAATAAGAAAGGTAAGCTGTATTATCTAAATAATGTAAGCTCATGTAAATCTCGTTCACTAGAGGAGTGGCATAAGGTTTTGGGACATTGCAATGTTAAAGACATTTTGAAGTTAGAAGATAAAGCTGAAGGTATGAAAATTAGTGACAAAAGTAATTTTGATTGCATAACTTGTCATGAAGGTAAAATGCATTTATCTAGGAACAGATTACCAGATGAGAGAGCAAAGAGTAAAATGGAATTTGTACATTGTGATCTTGCTGGACCAATGAGTATTGAATCAAGGAGAAATCTAAATATTGTATTGTTTTTGTAGATGATTATTCAGGATCTGTTTTTGTATATTTCTTGAAACAGAAAAAGTGATGCACTTAATGCTACTAAGAAATTCCTTGCTGATACTAGTTCTTATGGTGTTGTTAAAAGATTAAGGTGTGATAATGGAGGAGAATTTACTTCTTCAGAATTTAAAGAATTTCTGGTAAGTAATAAGATTAAACAAGAATTTTCTTCACCAAATTCACCACACCAAAATGGTACTGCTGAGAGAATGTGGCGTACATTGTTTGAAATGGCTAGATGTCTCTTAATTGAAGCAAAGCTACCAAAATTCATGTGGAATTATGCTGTTAGGGCAGCTGCTTATATAAGGAATAGATGCTATAATTCTAGACTAGATAAAACCCCATATGAAGTGTTAATGTCTAAGAAGCCTAAACTTGAAAATATGCATATTTTGGTTCCTGTGTTATGCTTATGTAGAAAAGAAAGCTAAGCTAGACCCAAGATGTGAAAAGGGAATATTTGTTGGCTATGATTCATGCAGTCCTGCTTATCTTGTATATTATCCAGGAACTGACAGTTTGAGAAAGGTTAGGTTAGTACATTTTACTGATAAATTCAATTTTGATAAATCCCAATGTCTAAAGGAAGGTGGTGAATCAGAAGATAGTGAATCAGAGTCTGATAATGAGAATGTCATTTGCAATGAAAAGAAAACAACTGTTAATGATAATCAAAGTGATCCTGTTTCTAAACCTATCCTTGGTGAAGATGAGCATAGTGAAATTAATGCAGATTTAACTGAAACTGAAAGGGAAGGTGAGTCCTGTTATCCAAGTAGGGAGCGAACTGCTCCCAAATATCTTGAAGAATATGTTGATCCTGATGATGTTGATTTACTGGGCTATTCTGTTCATTATTGTTGTAAAGTAACTGAAATTCCTGAAAGCTATAGAGAGGCATTAAATTCACATGTGGCTCACAAATGGAAAGCTGCAATGGATGATGAAATTCAGTCTTTAAGAGATAACAATACTTATGAATTGTGTAGTTTACCAAACAACCGTTGTATTGTAGGTGGACGATGGGTATATGCCATTAAAGAAGGGTTAAATGGTGAAGAGCAATATAAAGCTCGCTATGTTGCAAAAGGGTATTCTCAAATTGAAGGTGTTGATTATATTGATACTTTTTCTCCTACTGTGCGTATGACCTCAATTAGAATGCTTATGCAGTTGGCAGTACAACATGATTTAATTGTGCATTGTATGGATTGTAAAACTGCCTATCTTAATTCTGATATTGATTGTGAAATATTTGTTCAACAGCCTGAAGGTTACAATGAAACAGGTAGTAATAATGAACAATTGGTTTGGAAATTGAATAAATCTCTGTATGGTTTAAAGCAGTCAGGCAGAAATTGGAATAATATGCTTCATGATTTCTTAATTCAAAATAATTTTGAGCAGTCATTAAGTGATCATTGTGTGTATGTCAATAAGAGACATAACTTTCAAGTAATTATTTTGGTTTGGGTTGATGATATGATCATTGCCAGTAGTAATGAGAAAGTTCTGTTTGACACTAAACGTGTATTATGTCATAGATTTGAGATGAAAGATTTAGGAAACTTTCATGGTTTTTGGGTATTGAGTTTGTTTTTGATGGAGATTGTATAAAAATGAACCAGAGTAAGTTCATTGAGAAAGTTTTGAGGAAGTTCAAAATGGATAAATGCAACCCAAAGTCAATTCCTTGTGATCTAAGTGTTAATAAATGTACTTTTGAGGAAAGTCCTGAACTAGATGATAGTACTCTTTACAGAAACATTGTTGGAAGCTTGATATATATCATGACTTGTACTAGGCCTGATTTAAGTTTTGTTGTGTCTAAACTTTCACAGTATATGGCTAGGCCAACTCAAAGTCATTTGGCTATATGTAAATATGTTCTAAAATTTCTTAAAGGTTCTAAACAACATTGCCTTGTTTTTAAGAGGTCTTATGATACTATTGAGATTTTTGGTTACTGCAGATTCAGACTGGGGTAGTTCTGAAGATCGTAAAAGTATTTCAGGTTATTGTTACCAAATGAATGCTGATAGTGCTCTTATTTCTTGGAAGAGTAAGAAACAACGCAATGTAGCTTTAAGTTCTTGTGAAGCTGAGTATGTTTCATTGACTTTTGCTATCCAAGAAGCAAAATTTTTGCAGCAGTTGTTAATTGATATGACTAATGTTGAAGTCAAACCCATCATGTTATTTGTTGATAACCAAGGGGCAATTAAACTTGCTAAGAATCCTGTTTACCATCAAAGGTCTAAACATATAGACATACGCTATCATTTTATCCGTAATGAAGTTATGAGTAAAAATGTTGATTTAGTGTATGTCCCTCAAGTGAAAATAAAGCCGATATGTTTACAAAACCAGTAACTAAAACAAAGTTGATTTATTTTAATTTGTGTCATTAATGGTTTTGTAATATTGACCTTTGATAGCTATATATTTTTGTTTTTGATTACCATGATGTATGTATTTGTTTGATGTGCAGTAATTTGCAGATTGATGAGAATAAAAGTTTATGAGGGGTGTTAGAATATTAAACTTTTATTTATGATGCATTGGTAATGTTGATTATACGCTTGGGTACAGTCATTTGTTTTTACCCATAATTCTTATGATATGCGTGGCATGACGCCGCCTCAAGTAGTGTAACCGGCAAGTGCATGGCCCAGTGTTGCCACACGTACGATAATTATCGTACATGTACGATAAAACGGCCTTGGTACGATGTACGATAGCATTTTTCCATTATCGTACGGTTTGTACGATAATTCTAAGGTGTTGATAAGTATATAATTACATATATAAGTGGTCGGTGAACTCCTCCATGGGTTCTTCCGAAGTTTACTGAGTTCAACAAATTTTTCCAGTCAGACAAAGCAGTGATAACAGTTCTCCATGATAAAGTGTCCATGCTATTCAGAGACCTCCTCCCATTTATGATCTAAATACTGTAAATCCTGGAAGACATGACAGGCATCTTAGTGACAGCCAAATGTACCTAGGAGTTAAAGTTATGCAGGGATTAAAAAAAACCCTCCATACAGGAAGGAAAAGAAAGCTCAACAGCAGGAGTTTTTTCAGAGGTGTAGAAGTTTCTTTGTAGTGGCATACACACAAATAAAGAAGAGGTATAATTTTAAAGATGGTGTCCTGTCAAAATGAAACTGTCTCTGTCCAAAAAATGCTCTCTCATCAGAATTCAGAGAAAGGATCCCTTCCTTATGCCCTCTTGCATCTGAGCTTCCTCTGATTGTACCCCCAGATGACCACTCACTGCTTCAAAAGCTGGATGATCAATGGAGAATGTTTCTCATATTGCAACATGAACTTAAACATCTCGTTAATAAGTCACCTGATAAGTTCTGGGGAGTAGTGTCCCAAAAAGAGTCTAGTTTTTCAGACCTAGCCAATTTTGCTCTAACTGCTCTTTGCTTGCTGCGCTCTAATGCTGAATGCGAACGAGTGCTCAGTAAAGTTAACCTTTTTAAAACCAAACAAAGAAACAGACTGAAAGCAAGGGCAGTTAATTGGGCTCTTCTCTCTGCTAGTTGCATCATAGTTTCAGGAGGGTCATGTGTTCATTTTACTCCTGCAAATGATATGTTTTCCAGAATAAATAACCATGCACAGTGATTCCGGAACATCAGAGAACATGAATTTGATTTGGAAGAAGATTCTTAAAGATATACTTTACAATTATTATTGTTATTAATTTCTTTATCATGGGATAAGTATCAGTACCAGTCATGTTTAATTATATATATTTATTTTAAATCACTACTCAGTGATGCTATTTTGATTTTCGATGTTTTGGGGTGTTTAAAGATATGTATGAGTAGGCCTATCAACTCACATATCTTCGTGTTAATTCGTTATCAGTTTAGTTTATATTATGGAAAGAAGTGACGTTCTAAGTTGTATACTTTTTTTTTACCACAGTGTTAATACAATATAGTAATAATTTGTTCATAATAATTGTTCATAACATTAATTAATTATTTATATTTCCATTTTTTTCGTTTTTGTAGAGAGAAATGTTTCATTTGTATTTTTTTCTTAATTATGTAAATTGCAAGATATTATTGACTACAAAGAAATCATACATATATTCATTATTTTGTCAAATAAAAAATGTGTTAAATATCAGAAACAGTGTAAGATAATAATTACGATAAAATCTACAGTTTTGTACGATATTTTTACTGAAAAACCCATAATTTTGAGGAGCTAGTACGATAATTCCAATCCGAGAGTGTGGCAACACTGGCATGGCCGAAGGTACTCTGTACTGCAGTATCTCCCACATTCTCCATTAAAGTGACTCATTTATGTAGTGATCGCTTTTATTTAATCCACCATCATGTCCTCTGCGGTCACAACAATTTCATCTTGTGTATTGGCAACTTATAAAATAATACCAAATAATGATATTTGAATAAGGCACTTTTTCAACAGCTATTTCGTAACATTCAATATCTTTGATTCATACGGTTCTCTTTATCCGAATATATCTTAGTTACGGTTTCAAAGTGACATTCTTAAAATTTTTGTCAAATTAGAAAATGAAAAACTTACTGTTAAATGGGAGACTTACCAATTTTTCTATCATTACTAAAATTTTGCTAGTAATTTATTTCCAAATGATTATAAGTTAAATTCAAAAGAATAAGTAACACGGGAGTTCCTTAATATTTTCACACCAAACCGATGCTAACTAGAAACAAGTAAAAAGTGCGCCGAACTTTCTTGGGCGCAATCGAATTTTCTATACAACGTATAATCAAGGCCACCGAAATAAACCTATCTTTCGGTATAAGCCGCAGCCCCTGAAACTTTAACCACGTCCCGGTGGCATATCCTATATCGTTGCCAGAATCACGATTATGGCTAACTTTAACTTTAAATAAAGTAAAGACTACTGAGGCTACAGGGCTGCAATTTGGTATGTTTGATGACTGGAGTGTGGACGGTCAAGATACCAATTTGCAGCCATCTAGCCTCAGTAGTTTTTAAGACCTGAGGACGGACAGAAAAAAGTGCGGACAGAATAAAGTGAGGACGGACAGACAAAGCTGCACAATAGCTTTCTTTTACAGAAAACTAAAAAGTAAAAGGACCCTAAAATGAGAGTTTTCCCTTTCCCTTTTATTTTAGTTCTATATCGAATCTATGATGAAAAGTCCTCTAGTTTTTAACGCCGCGCCGCCAGAGCCTCGTCAGTCGGTGATAAACACAAAACTTGGCCAAAATACCGGACTCCATTTAGAATGTAATTACAAATGGCTGGAGGCAATTTTGCCCAGCTCAATCTTATGAATACATTTGCAGAGCTCCGCTGGAAAAGTATTTCCCAGAAGATGACCCAAAAACCCTTTTTATTCTTTTTGAAAACCATAATTTTCATTTTTACGGTAAATATACACAACTGTTAATTATTCATTAGGTAAAATAGAGAAAACGTTATGACACATAATTCACTTGAAAGTAATATTATTATTATTATTATTATTATTATTATTATTATTATTATTATTATTATTATTATTATTATTATTATTATTATTCAGAAGATGAACCCTATTCAGATGAAACAAGCCCACAGGGGTCATTGACTTGAAATTCAAGCTTCCAAAGAATATGGTGTTCACCAGAAAGAAGCAACAATAAGTAAAGGGAAATACAGAAAGAAGAGATCTCTTATTAAAAAGAAAAAAAAATTAACAACTTCAATAAATAGAAAAAACATGTAAGTAAATTATTAAAATACAGGAATTGCATTAAGGAAGTAATGCAAAGCCTCATCGCTTCAACTTCTGAAGCAAAAATGGTGGCTGGAACAGACATATTAAGCAAGGCTGGCAGCATTAAACTAGAGTCTGATAAACCAAAAATGATAGAAAAAGGAAGACAGAAAATGATTAATGATCATTGTCATAAACGTAATAGCTGAAACAGACACAATAAACAAGGCTGGGAGTTTTAAGCTGAAGCATGAAGCCTAATAAGCCGAAAATAATAGAGAATAAAACGAAAAGACTGGGTATCGATAGACCGCTTCAAGCCTGCATTCCTGGAGGAGGACGTCGGGGGCGGTTCCCAAAGCCCCCTGCAGTAGATAGCAACCCCCCGGCCTGCCCCATGCGCAAGAAAACGTCGTGGGCGTCCCCGGAAAACTCCGAAACCAGACAGGAGGGTACCCCAACACACCACTCCAGAGGGCGCTGAAGGAGACGACCACCCCCTCCAGTTGACATCAAGAAAGCGAGGCCCCCTCCACCACCCCAGCAGATACCTGCTTTGATCAGACGTTACCTACATCTTGTTGCGGGGTGGGGGCGGGGAGTATTGTAAAGTCCCCGCTCAACACGTTCTCTGTAATGAACATCCCGTTTTCTGCGGTGCCTTCACGTTCGACCCAGGGTCGGACAAACACAATATTATTATCATTATTATGAATTGTATATTTTATTATCTGTTCAATTGACCATGCACTATGTATATGCAACAGAGCATTTTTATGTCAAACCAGTCATTGTTAATCATTATGTTTTCTGTATGTACCTGTCCTGTTTTTTGTAGAGAAATAGTATGACCTCAGGTCACCTGTAAATCTTTGTACCTGTGGTCTCTGCATTATACGCAGACATCCGCACGCTGCTTTATAAGCGGATCGCTTCATCAATAAACCAGCAGTACTTGTCTTCCTGCTCATTATTTTGCACCTCTCTCACAGCCCCCTCCACCAAGATCAATTCCCGATCCCATTCCAGTACCCGGCCTGGCCCCAGTGCCAGTGCCAGGACCCCAAGTAGATCCCCCTCCAGGAGATCCTACTCTTGATTCACCATCTCTGCCAGTGTCACTTGGGTGCACTGAGCAGTGCCAAGCTTTGTCCGTCCAAACCGACAAGCAAATTCCAAATCAATTGTTAGTGCCTGACCCCACGTCTGTGCCGACGCCAGAGCACGGCCCTGATCTCCATTTCAGAGATCCCAGTCCGGGTCCCCTCTCTTCTCCTGGCTTGGCTCTGCTGTCAATGCCGGTAAGAGAGACGGATCCCTCTGATCACAGAGGAAGCTCACCCAAAGGTGCAGCCTTGCAACCCGTGCCTGAGCTGGTCATTCTTACCTGCGAGCCTCTCACGTCCCCCACAACCACTTCCTCTCTGTCTCAGTCCGCCGCAGACACAACAGTGAGTAAGGATTCTGCCACGTCCTAATTGGCCGATGAACTCAAGAAACTGCGACAGATCGTGGTAGAGCTTGTAAAGAAGGCCCCTGCGTCAGCGAAGCCGACACAGGTGGAACTCAATTACCCTCCCCGGGCTCGGTTCCACCGATTCCCCGGCCGAGACAAACCATCACAGTAATAGAGGGCCGTGGAGGGAATACCACGGGCGTGGATAATTCCAGGTAACTTAAGGAGAGATCCTGAGCTCTCCAGGCACCCGTGCCAAAGTGGCACAGTGTCATCCCTTTATCCTACGAAGACTTTGGCACCTCTATCCAGAAGAGGATGTCAGGGTCCTTCACTATTCTGTTTTTCTTATGACTCTATCCTTATTCTTCCCTATAACATTTCATTCCTTACTTTTGATTATTACTCACATTTACTTTATGCCTTACCAAGGCCCCATTTTACTTTAATCCCTTCTGCCCATACAGTGTGCCATAGACAGATATGCTAACTGTATAAGTCCTATGACTTCCCTTTCATGCCCACCGCAGGATGATGCCTTTAAAATACGATATGCCATTGCCATTAGTTATTATTATATGAGTGCCAACTTGGCACAGTGCCATTATCGTAGATGCTGGCAAATGATCGTGTCGGAGGGGTCGCGCCCTCTGGCTACCTTGCGGCCTTCTTGGGCTAAGAAATGATCCTAGCAGTCTTCCACAGGCTAAGGAATGTAATTTTGGCATAGTTAGTCATCATCTTATTTACAATCATTGATTGCTCTGAATCTGTCATCTATTCTCTTGGTGAATCTCTGTAATAAATCTCGAGTCTCAGACTCGCGACCTTGTGTTTATAGTGCCCGAATGGCACTGAGCCATTGATCAAGTATTGTGGAAACACCTAACCAAGGCAGACTAACTGCATGTGTGCAAAATTCGTAATTGATTATTATTAAGAGTGCATGAAGTATCTCTAGAATTAACCTAGTACTGATTCATTGTTTTAGTTATACCATTACGTTGTGAAAATATTCTGAATAACGCTGCCTTAACATAATAGGAATTAAAAGATAAAAATCTGTCATTTCTAGCAACAAATATTTATTTTTTATGTTAACGTAAATGTCACAATGTTGTTTGCCTCTTGAATTTAATTGCTACACAGAAGGTCAAGTTAAATTATGAGGCACCAAAGGGAAATGAGAGAGAAGTAAAGTAAATTATTTGAGTGAGTTTGCTGCATGGTAATCATTCTCACCTGATCTAGGGTGTTAATGGCAACTTGGTTGGGGAGGTGCCACGACTGGGGCCGTTTTCTCGCAACCTCACCTGTTTTTACAGTTGCAAAGTAATTGAGAAAGAAATAGAAATTAATGTCACTCATTAATTACTAGGACTGAGGTTTCAACTCGCCCTTCATAAACTCTCTTTCATTCCCCAAAATGGTTAAGCCTAACTCTCTCTCTCACTGTTCAAAGTGACTGATTTTTAGGCCTAATTCTAGCTGACTATACCTTCCAAGGCAAGGGCAGAGCCAAAAAGAGAAAATTGGCCCCCCGCCCACACATCCTGGACCCTCCACGTGGGTTTTCTGCTGCCATGTCATCATTAAAGAAAATGTGACAAAGACTGACCTTTGCACCATCTATGTGGGACCCCACGGCGTAATCCCCGAAGATTATAAGTAGAGACTGCAAGAGAAATCAAGAGAGAGACCGCTCAGAGCACGACCTGAAGACATACATCCTTCCCTTGCCTGTCCTTTTGAATCAACCACGTGTTCGACCCCAGGGCTTGAGCCAGTATGTTTTGTAGTGGCATTATAATTCCCTCCTTCATCGCCAGTGCCTTATCAACGACGACCCGTCATCTTGACGAAGAAAGGTCTCGACTGTGGAATCTCTCGGCCGACCCATGTGCACTCCCCTTCCACTGCGATGTTCCCTGTTCCGAAGACATCGTTAGTGTAGAATACGAGTATTTATTCTGTGTAGGATTAATTATTTTAGCAGGCCCTTGTTGTTACCTGCCCAGTAATTCGTCATTCTTCTGATCTGTGTTATGTAAATATAATTAGTTAAGAGAACCCTTGAGTTTACATAATTTCCCCCACATGAAGAAAGCCCTAAGCCACAGATTTCCTTTGCTTTGTCTACGAATTGTCCTAATATTGAGTCAGATGTGCAATAAATAAAGGGAACTCCCTGCGTTATCCTTTGCCGTCCATAGTCAAGTAAGTATCTCTAGGATATTCATAGCCATATATATATATATATATATATATATATATATATATATATATATATATATATATATGTGTGTGTGTGTGTGTATGTGTG